>NW_010401566.1:41381-57636 GCF_000710305.1 Buceros rhinoceros silvestris
TTCCTGACTAGTCACATTCAACAATACTACTCTCTGGAGGGGTGTATAAACAGGAAAACAACTAAATATAGATCACAGACAGGGAAGGAATAGAACGCAACAGTGTGCATGAAGAGGAGTGCTTGGACAGATGGTGTAGGTCCTAGAGGAAATCTGGAAGGGGGAGAGAAAGAGGCTTGAGAATGAACAATAGAGATGAAACCAAAAAAAAAACGTTTACCTATGGTGTAACTGGTCTTGGGAAAAAGGATGTGGACAGAACATCCCTCTTCCCTGGAGCAGCCTTTAGCAAACTGGGTTAGCATGACAGAAAACAGAAGCCAAACCAGGCTCGAAACTTTGTTTACTTTTCAAGTGTCTGCCACCTTGATCAGAAGCTGGTCAGCAGAACAGTCCTGGGTACTGCAGCCACCTCCTCCTGGGCAGTCTGCTTTGGTGGAGCGGAGGGCAGGGGAGATTAGACTTTCTGTTAAACAAAATATAAACGTTATTTATGAGAACAGCTAACCATGAGATATTTAGTGAGGTGTTATTCCAGACGTCTTCCTGCCTCGGTCTCTTACTGGTTTTAGTTTTATTCTTTTCTCTATTAATACAAGTTGCTGACCCCGAACTGTTTAACAGATTGGCTTAGAGGAGAAATAGAGGCCTTCCATCTCTCCTTCTCGGACCACAGCCCTTACCTGTACTGCCCAAGCCAGACAGGATGTGACTGTGGCATGTAGCTGTGTGCTTACATGCACGCACCAGGACCTGGCTGTATTCCCAACTACCACGTGCTGCAACTCTGGGCAGGCATGCCTTGCAACGAGTGCCTCTGTGAACGGGGAAGATGAAGAGCTCCTGCAGTGGGTTATCTACTTCGCAGCACTGGCAGCAGGAGGGAATGGGCAGCTGTGCTTTGGCAGCCTGCAGACAGCTGCTTGGTGTGCTAGCTCAAATCACGGAGGGAGCAAGGCTGGAGTATGCGCCAGGCTGCAATCTAGGGCAGCGATGGCCAGATGCACTACCTGTTCTGCGGCCTCCGACACAGAGGCAGTAATCTCCAAGGGAGGTGGAACAAATGGTGGGAAGCAAAAATGAGTGCCACTGCTAAATCTGCCAGACCCTGATGGTTGATGCCTCAGGCCATTCAGGGAGGGATCTGCATAAATTAGGGCTAGATTCAAAATCTGCTACTGCTGCTTTCTGTGCTCAAGTGGCTTCTCTACACGTGCACGCTGCCTGTCTTTGCCTCCCCAGTATTCTTTCAACAGATCTGCACAGGCTTAACTCTTAGTTGCTGATGACCTCTTTTTGGAACTGTGATGATTATATGGGGCTTTTTATGTTTCCAGAGAGTTTAATGCTGTTTTGCGTTCTCTTCTGTGTTTAAGTCTGCAGTTGCTCATATTTACTGATTAGAAACATATTTGAAAACAATATAGTGACAGAAAATAGCCATTCTATGTCCCATTTAATTTATCTTTTACTCTTGAAGTGAGATGTATGCTCTTTTGAAGGAAATTTTTTTCATTTGAGCAAGCATGAGGAAATATAAGATCGTTATAGAAAAGCTTTAGGAGACAGTTGTCTGGAAATTAGGCAAGCAGCACAGTTAATAGCATTTTATAATGTTCTAAAATGAGGAATAATTCAGTTGTGGGGGTTTTTTTTAAAAAGTCACTAACTTGTTTAGAATAATATTATTTTACAGCTAGTTTATTTTTTACAAGCCAAACATATCTGAGTGAGTATTGTTGGATTTAAAGACCTGATAAGTCTGATATTCATCTGATTGTGGAAAGGTGGGTCATCTCTGATGAGGCTATATCTTACATGCACAACTCTTTGCAGGATTTAAGCAAGGATCTTTCCACTTTTTAACGGATACATCCAAAAACTTCAAGCTTCAATTTTTTCAGGAAGAAAAAACTGAGATCATAAGGAACTTTTTTGATACTCTGTGAGTTTTCAGACTCAGAATATTTTAACATGCCATAATCCATACAGAAGGACACAGAAGTTGGTAAAATTAAGTTCTCTGATGGCAGAAACATTTGTAAAGATCACTTTTAATACAGTCTGAAGTCTAAAACATGCTCTTGAGCTTGTAATTATTCAAGCTTTAAAATCAAAGATTATGCATAGTCAGATATTTTGGATTCAGTTTGCTTCTTTTGGTTCTGAATTGCATTTATATTACAGTAGAAAATTATAGGGAGTAATGGCAATGTACACCATTTGTTCTATAGCTTTCAAAACACTGCAGACTGACTCCACTCCATATTCTCCTCCGCGGTAAAATCTATGGGCATACCTGCAAGGTTTTTTTTTATTTCCCGATTCCAGACTGTCAAAGCAGGTACTTTACTTTTTGAAAAGATTAGACTGATTAGAATACAGAAATAAAAGACCACAAATCTTACCCCTTTTGTCCTCAGCAACACCGAGGTGCCCCTGACAGACGAACCAGTACAGGGAAAGCTGCAGAGTGCGGTACCCATCCCGTGTCAGATGGAAATATGCTGCTGGTCCTTTAGGCTGGGGGACTGTTGCAGGCTCCAAATTGTTCCACGATTTTTATTTTTTTTTAAACTCAGGAGGTTATCTAAGATAGAATTTGGGTTATTTTCTAACGTGGTATTAATTGACATTGGTTTTGATATGGAAAGCCTTTAATGGCAGTGCTTGTTACATATGTCTAATCTGTGTTAGACAAGTAACCATCAATTAACAGGAAGGTAAATGGTTAAGAATCTGATTTCTATACACCAAATAAACCCTATTGTCCTGTATTGCTAGTGGAGCTCTGCATTTGTTGAGCTTATCATATATTAGCTCTTATTCTACAAGCACATGATATCTTATGCAACTTTAAATGTTATATATTTATGTGAGATTGTAATTCAAATGGACAATCAGGCAGTGATGAGTTGAAGCCTTCAGTTTCTCTACCCACATATATAGCACTGCAGATTCTCCACGGCCCCTGCCTGCTTTCCCCAGTTCTGGCTCCTGACACCATCAGCAGTCATTCTGCAGTCTCTGGATGTGCACAGGTGTGTCCACACAAATTCATGCACACATGCATAGAGGCATCAGCTTCTCCTATATTGTCCATGCTCTGGACAGTTCATTTCCCAGACTTTCAAGCCTGTCCCCACCTGGAGACTAGCAGCCACCGCAGCCTGACTCCTTCGGCCCATGCCCTGAGCCTTGGGCATGCCTGAGAAGAGGCTGGGATGTGAGAGAAAATGAGGGATTAGCAATACTTTTAAAAGACATTTTGCCACACCAAAGATGTAAGAGGAGTGGTGAGCTTTCAGTTCAGTTGAGGAGCCATCACTGTGTTGGTGCCCACCAAAGTACAACAGGACATAGCTGTGCTAGGTGCTTTGAATGTGAAGAGTGAAAATGCCCTGAGGACTTTCTAAGCAGGGGATGCGATGGGGGGGCTGGCAATGAGGGGCTATAGCAGAGAGAGGTAGTTCAGCAAAACTTGGACTGATGAAGATGCAGTGCTTCTGGAAGGAAGGAAGTCTCACTTAGAACTAAACCTAAAACAAGAGGAGAAGGGAGGACAGAGCACCATGGCAGAGAGGAGGAAAGTAAAAGGCAGCAGAACAAGAGCGTGGAGAGGCTTGGAGTGAAGAAGCAATCAACTCAGGGCTGAGAAACTCTCATCAGAAGCATACAGAGTCCTGGATGTCTGGAAAAAAACCCTGTTTTGAGTGTTTCAGCAGCTGTTCCTGCCAGCTGGTTTTGTACTCTGCAAAACTTGCCTCACTGCCCTCCCTGAAGTGCACTGTGGTGAATCACAGCTGGTGACTCCTGCTGTAGATGCAGAGGTTGAGCTGAAGAAAGCTAATACCCTGTGGTGTTTTTGGTTTTTGGCTGGAAATCCTGTGAGTGATAGGTAATCCACAGGCTCCCTCTTCTTCTAGCATAACAAAGTCCAGCAAAGAACATTCAGCAGGCATCCACAGTATTACAGGGGAATGCAATAAAACACCTCCCTGAAAGACAGAAGCAGGAAGAGCTGTGGCTGGTCAAAGTTACATCTGTGTATCAGGCAACATTTCTTTCTCATATTCACAAACAACAAAGCTAGGTCAACAAAAGCTTCATGTTGTAGATCAGATCTAAAACACCAGTGGCATAAGCTCAGCAAACTTAATTTCCCATTTACAATAACATGTTTTCCAAGTTAGATTTTGCTGCTTTGTAGAGCGTTCAGTGGAGCATCACTGGCAATCTGCCATTTAAGATTTTGTTTAAGTGCTTTACCAAAAGAAGAACCCGCCCTTTACAACATCCACTCCATGTGCATGGAGCTACAGTCATGATCTGGAAAATACCACTACTGTTACGTTACTAGGTTATTATGCATGTTTTTTCTATTTATTATTCTGTAATACAAAAATGCTAATAATTCTTAAAATCTCACTTGCACTGTACTTTTTACAAGGTTCACGTACTTTGCATACCCCCAATCTTGCACAATGAATCTAAGCCAACAAATTTTGTTGTTGGTTTTATGTTTTTTTTTTCTCTGTACAGTCAGAGTCTACTCTGTTAATTTTACTGGAAAAAATGGGCCCAGAGACTTAAATATTCATTTGTCAAGGTCACTAGCTTTTGAGAAAATGTAGCCCATGCTAGTTTTTAAAAAATGCTCTGTAAATTTCTGTAGAGTATATAGGACTAGAGTGAAAAACATTTGTGTGGCTCTATTGCTACGAAGTGTTAAAGAAGTGTGTAAAAAAAAAAAAAGTCCCTTATTTAATTCTTCAATAACTATTTCATTTACTAAAATTACCACCACTGCTCTGAAAAGTAATGCTATTCCTTTCAAAACCAGTTCCATCGACTTAAAAAATATATTTTAATATCACTTCACCTGATGATGTGTTTAACCAAAGCCTTCAACATAAAGCTTAGGTCTTAAATTTATAGGTATAACATATATTTTCAGGACCTAAGCCAATGCTACTTGCTGAGACAAGGCTCCATTTAACACGAAATAGAAAAGTAATGCTTTAGAGTACAACGAAAGCGAAAGCTCGAGGCTTAGCTGTTATAAATTCACTTTGAGGCTTTGACTGAGGCTTGGACTGATGCGATGGCCTCTTAGATCAAGTTTTCATCTGAAGGGAACTTCTTTCGTGTTGTTGTGTCTGTGTAGTCCTGCAAACTGTATAAAACAGCAATAGCAGCCTAGAGATGCATGCTCCCAGTCCTGTGCTTACCATGAGCGTGCATTTCCAGTTGGATACAACTAAACATCTGATAGTAGATTGGACCATGGTACTGAGTAACATTTCCAACTACAAGTCAGAAGAATGAGTTATTTTCTATGAAAATGAGGTGTATGCAGATGATCAGTTTGCCGTTGGGGTTAAATGTTATGGTGCAGTTACTCACTGGACTGCCCAGGCAAGTGACTGATGGCTGCTGGTGTGTGAGCTCACTGCTGTAAGCAGCATGGGCTGGACTTTTCTAAACTTTCCCCAGCACTTTTAACAAACTGAGATTCTCTTCCGTTGAGCTTTAAGTCTGTAAGATCATGGGATCTATAGCGTCATGTGATCTAGGCATTAATGTGGAAAAACAAATCAGTAATACAGAGCACACTTGTGTCAGCAAATGAATGGCCAGCTCTTAGGCTATCTCGGGTGCTAATTTTACTACCAGTTAGTGTAAAAGCCTAATGCACCCTCTTCCTGGCAGTTTTGTCCCCTCACTGTTGACAGGATATAGTAAAAATAACCCCCAGCCTATAGACATCTAAACAAAGAAACTACCTGTACAACTTTGTGAGGGAGGACTGTTACCCCCAAACTGTTTATTAGTACTAAGCAATAGCAGGACACAAAACTAGTTTCAGTAGATTTAGATTAGTAAAAAACTCTCCTGAGATTGGAATAATTTCTTCCTTATTTTCTTTTCAGAGAATAGTTGAGATAGGGTAGAAATATACTTTCCCATTGAGGAGCGGAGCAGTTTGCTTTAAATTTTCGTGGTAATCTGTACACATCTCAAATTTATCCAGCAAACCTGAAGGATAACTGAGCTCCAGAATGCAGAAATTAATGAAATTTCATGTTACACTTGGAACAAATATGGCTGCTTCCAGTTACGGTGCCTGATTAAAAGGCTGTAAGTCTTACTGGGTATAAATAAGGTTATTTTAGAAACAGACGAGTTGATCCTGGTTCCTCTTCTAAAATGGGGCAAGGCAGAGACAGATATCTGTACCCACCTCAAGGCAGAGTGTGAGATTCTGCCACCTTAAATATCTTTCCTGTACTGGCCTCTGTTGAAGAAATTATACTGATTCCACTTGTATTTTCACTTCGTGCACTGAGCATGGTTAATGCTCGCAGTCTCTATGCCTTTGTCCCCAATAAGGGCTACAACTGGAGTCTTTGGCCTTTTCCCACTACTGCAGGTCCATGGGTGTGATATGATAGGCATTATTAAGGAAATACAAGGGAAGAGGTTTGCTGTGGTGGGCACACAGGAGCTGAAACTCAGTTCCCCCTAGACCTGCTGGAAGGATTAGAGGAGTACAGATAGGGCAGCAAAGGTATGGCTCTGTGGCCGTGGGCCAAATGAAATTCATATGGAGCAGTCTGAGAAAGGGAAACTAGTTTCTTTCCTGATCACATTATAAAGTTCAATATAACCTGTGTTGGAACGTATCATCTGAACTGTATTTATGCTCTTTGGTGGGTGGGTTGGAGATAGGAAATATGTTTTACTATGAAGAGCAATGTGTGACCTTGTAGATCTATCTACGTGCTTATTATTAATGGTATAGCCTATTGCATACTAGGAAAAGAGTGTAGATGTTACACCACTATGTTTGTCATGCAGATTGTAATCGCTAGGCAAATCCAGGCAAAGACTGCTAAAATGCTTATGAATGATACAGCACCGTGTATTTTAGTTGTGACTGGCTCTTAGCAAAAAATTTTACTATTTCTGGAAAGAGAATGAGCTTCCTCTTAAATAACACTTGCTGGCTCTCAGGAAGAAGACTGGTGGTCTGCACATCCTGTAGCTCTTACTTCTCACTACCACCCACTACTTTGTCCCAGGGCTTTTTTTGCTGATCTCAGGCTGTCTTCTTTGCTTTGTCTCCTTCCTTTGTTACCTTCTGCATGATCCCCTGTGCATTTCACCACCGTTGATTTCTCTGTTTCTAGTAGGTGAAAAACATTGTTCCTCTTTCATGGAGGCACACAATGTTAAGCCAAGGAGGCTGCCTATGTGACATGCTAGTTTCTTATGATCCATACCTATGACTGCCAGTAAAGTTAGGCAAGGGAGGATGAAATATATTTGAGAAGCTGTTGTAGGGTCACAAGCAGATGCAAGCCAGCAGTCTCCCCTCATCAGTTCTACTCCCAGATTCATTTATGTTATGAGGCTGAAGAGATACAGTGCACTACCTTTCTCCTCTGCCCCAAAGTCTATCTCTGGCCATGAACTATGCATGGCTTGATGTCCTATCACACAACTGAAAGACTAGAGATGACAGGAAAGCTCAGGAAACCTGAAAATCAATGCATCCCAGGTTCCAGTAGGTATACAGGCTCTCCTTAAACCTCCTGAGATTTTTTTTCAGGCAAGACAGTAGCAAACCAGAGCTGAAGAGTTTATTTTGTCTATAAAACAGTAATCTGAATGTAAAAGAGATTGATTTTTGGAACCAGCTTAAAAATGGGAGATTGACAGAAGGAATTTACGTCTTGATGTTGGATCCCAGTATTCTTTCTCTCCGCCTTCTCTTGCTGTCCAAGGGGTTTCCTGCAGCATGTGTCAAAAGTGTGCCTCTAAGCACTTGGTTGGTGAATTATGCCTTCGTGATGAACTGTGCCTGGACCCTTCCCCTCTTTTGCTGTCCTTGTGTAAGGAGGTATTTCTGGGGAGTGGGGACAAACTGTGATGAAAAAAACTGCCTGAGAGAGTCTTGTAGCGTTTCTTAGAGATGGTCTCATTCCACTTGACCTCATCCCCTCTGGCAATGCCTTTTACAGCTGAGGCTTTTCATCCAGGAATACTTTAACTCATGTGCTATGCTGTGGTCTCCGTATCGACACGCAATGGTGGAGTTCTCCTAGATGATCATGAGGAAGGAATGCAAGTCGTGGACTGCTTCTTGCCTTCCACCGTAAGAAAAAGTAATCAATTCCTAGACTGAGTGGCAAAAATCGCAATGAGAACGGAGACAGTAATTCCTATTGACAGGTTCCTTTGGTAAATAAAGTAATTCACTGCTTAGCTGAAAGTTGTATGAATGCCTGCAAGTATTAAAAATCAGAAGAACTAATTTAAAAAATACGTTTGGGAACATCTGAACATTCTGAAACTGTCAGATACTACCTGTAAGGTTCTACTTTTTCATCTCTCTTCCTAGAAATAGATCTTTCCTCAGTAATAATTGTCATGAATCATTGAGTACAGGGATATGCTGGACAAATATGCATTTGTAGAATTTTCATCAATAATAAGGCCTGCTGTTTTCTGCTATGTGGGTTTTTTTATTTTTTCTTCTTGTCCTTTTTGAAAAACTGCAAGCAAGAAGAAATGTTTTTTATTGGATATTCTGAGTGACATGTCACACCTGACTGCCTCCCAGCATGTTGGTTCCAATAGACATATGAGCAGTAGCATAGTCCAAACCTGTGATGACAGAATGACATATTTTAATATATTATTTGGGAAATGTGATAAGGGCAGCAATCTGTGGAGCAGACAATCAAAGAACTTTGCTTTTCCAAGAAACAATAACCTTTATGCAACCATGCCTATATTCTTGGAAGAAGTGGGGTGGGAACGTAGCTATTAGAACATGTTGGAAAGTGCAGGAGATTCCTACTCTTGCAATTTCCTTTCCATTCTTCATCCCTTCCTTGGTGTATTCTCTCACTCCTGTTTTTGTAATGCCTTTTACAGCTGGAGTTGCCATATGTCTGTTTAAAAAAAAAACAGACCCCACAATGATGACCTCGGACAAACAGTTACTGTGAATGCAGATATTGGATGCACAGAAGCAGCAACCTCAGTGAATCCAGGACACGGGAGACCTAGTACAAATGTGCAAAATGACTTGCATGTGCTGAGGTTAGCAGGCTGAATCTTGTGTACTGACAAAAATGCCAGCACAGCCAAGTGACAAATGGAGATGAGTGAGCCCATGTCTGACAAATGCAAAATGTCTGACATGCAAAGGACACTGAACTGTGCCAGCTATAGCAGTGAGGTGGAACTGCCATTTGAGCTGTCTCACATTTCTGGAAGTGGTGGGCGAACGTCAGGATGTTTCAAATTGACCTGAGCGTCCAGTAGAGGATAAGGAAAATGTTCAACTGCTGCAAGTTGCCTTAGCTTACATCAGCTGCTCCCAGAGGTTTACCGAAGCCTTATCACCAGTGACTGTTTCCTTCAGTTCTTATAGGAATTTAGTGTGGGGAGAAAAACTGTTGGGTTTGCAGCTTTGGAAACAAAGGGGGGTTTTTTATGAACACCGGAATCAAGCATCCCTTTGCTACTTTACCAAGATTCTGTACTTCAGATCGAGTAGAAACAAGACAAGATAGTTATCCAGCTTTTATACCCAGTCATATTCCTGCCAATCATATGGTATATGGTAGTGGTGTTTAAAACATGCGTTTACAAGGAATTTGTTGCAGAGCATAAAAGTCATTTACACAACTTAGTTTGCTTTTGATAACTGTAAACTGACAATGAATGATAAAATTAGCATCTCACCAGTCAATTTTGTATCCTTGACCTCTTCAGGTTGCAGTCTTCCTTTTCCCCCTAAGTACCACCATTTCTATGTTTGGAAAGCTGGGTTTTGTTTAGAGCCTCAAATAGTCTGCCGTTGCAGCAGGAGAAAATTCTCTTGCAAGCATTAAAACTGCTTCGCAGTTGTTTTCTCATTTTCTTCTATTTCCCTTCTTGTATGTTGTTACTGTCCACTCTCACCATGGCCTGGTGAAAAAACAGCCTCTCATAGTAAGCTGTATGCAAACTACAAACAGAATGCTTAACGCCTTGAGGCAGTTCGCCGTAAATATATTTCTCTTTTCTTCATTTTCTTTTTAACCTTCCTGAGCTCAAAGATGTTGCAATTTTATTTCGGGGGGGTTCAGGATAGATAGCAGCTCATTAACAGTCGTCTTTTGAAGGCATGTCATATGCTGCTGGTGACCTCTGTCACAATGCTTTTGTTCTTTGTTACTGCTGTCTGGGTTTGCAAATTGTACAAGGCCTTTGAAGGCTTGTACTGCATTGTTAACAGTGCATTTAAGGTGCTGGCAATTGTAACAGTAACCAGAGCGCAAAATCTGGACTTGTTTTTCATCTTTTGTTAGCGCTCTTTAATGTAATGGTTAAGAGAGATTCCAGACGATGAATAAGTTTCTTATCTTCAGCATCAGGAGCCAAATTACAAAACAAAACAAAAATGTGGAAATACAGATCTTTCATGTGGGCAAGAGCAGTAAGATGAAACAATGAAAGCCAACTGTGAACCATTGGACAAGCATTTTCATAAAACTGGAGACAGAATTGTCTTCAGTTTCCTCTTGCATCACTGAAATACTTTATCTGCTTCACGGCACCGAAAAATAGTAAAAGGTCATGGAAAAAAAGCATCTCAGCTCTTTGCTGGTCTGTTCCATAGATGAGAAGTATGAATAGGAGGTGCCCTCTTGGAACTGCTGACAGAATCTGACTCATTGTATTTACTTAATTTTTTAAAATGTTGATTTTTGTAGTGATTTTTAGCAGCTTACTTACAGTGTGCAGGGGCTAGGGATATTCTTTGTCAGAATTGCTGAGCTGTGCCTCGCCCACTCAGTCCTCATGAGATTTTGGTGTGCTGAACTTTTTTGGTTCTCAAATATACCAAATTAGGCAGAATTGTGGAACTGTTTATCCAGTGCATTTCATTCCATTGATCCAATTTGTATTTTAAAATCTTGCTTGAAGACTGTACCTACCATTTCCTTTTGTGGGGCAATATACTATCACACTCCTTGCCACTATTTGACCTGTAATCGATTGCTTTCTTCAGCAAGGCTGGAAAAATAACTTGGATACACACAAAAGTAACATTTAAAAGATAACATATTTTTCATTCAGTGGAAGAGAAAAAAGGCTTTTGATAAAATAACACAGTGCACCTCTGAACTTTTCTTTCACGAAATCCAAGGGCTTTCTTTTGTTGCAACAAGGATGCAAATTTTAGAATTTTTTGCTCTCTTGTTAAGGTTGTGTATGAGGAGTATGGACTTAGGCATTTCAAGACTGTGATAAATATTTTCAGGAATGTATAGAAGCAAGCACAGTGTGTTGCCATGTTCCTTTACTGGTTGAAGTCTCAAGAACACTATGAATCATCAGCACAGGACTGCACAATCCTGTATAGAGGCAGGATTACTGACTCTGGCAAAGTGTTTGCAATAATGTGGTTCATGCTTTTCAGGTCCCAAGCTGGAGTGTCTTTTTATTAGCTCCATGTTATGTGAAGTACTGCTGCCCCTAATTGTCGTATGGTTGTTCATAGAGCGATTTGGAAGTGTGGTGTACTGTAGGTGACTGGAATTATTTATTTTTGTTCCAAAGTGTGGGTTGGAAATATGAGTACATTGAAAAGAAACTATGAATTAGGCCCATATCCTGCAGATGCTTGTGCAGATGTAGCAGATGAGTAGGTATGCTTCTATTTAATTATGTGCATAAATGTTTACATGAATAGTGCTTTGGGTTTTTTTTAAATGTTGCCTTTTGACAATTCATTTCACACATTACAAAGTTCTAATACCTTTTCTTCATAGCTTCTTGAAAAATCTGCTTGTAGTGCAAAAAGTCTGTTCAGATTTGTCACAATACCCAGGGAATTAAAATAGAGCAATTAACATTGTATAGTTCTAACTAAGTGGTGCAGATACCAGGATTATCCAGTAAAATAATTTAGGTCAAATCAAAGTCAGAATTCAGATGCATTTCAAGTAAGAACAGTATAGAGCATATACTTTCTGACTTTTAAAACTAAAGCCCTCCATACTTACGAATATTTCAGACACGCAAGACACTTTCTGCAATGAGTTGTCCCCTTGAACTTCAGATTATTGCAAATTGCTTCAAAATGTTCAGTATTGATCATTTCAAGTATGTGAATGTCATGGGCTGACCCTGGCTGGACACCAGGTGCCTACTAAAGCTGTTCTATCACTTACCTTCCTCAACTAGACAGGAGAGAGAAAATGTGTTGAAAAAAACTTGTAGTTCAAGATAAAGGGAGTTTACTAAAAGCAAAAAGCTGCGCATGGAAGCAAAGGAAAACAAAAGATTTATTCTCTACTTCTCATCAGCAGGTGATGTCCATCCACTTCCCATGAAGCAGGGCTTCAGTATGCGTACTGTTTGCTCTGGAAGACAAAAGTCACAATAGTGAATGCTCTCCCTTCTCCTCCTGTCTCTTAGCTTTTATTGCTGAGCCATGAGCCATATGGTAAGGAATGACCCTTTGGGCAGTTTGAGTCACCTCTCTTGACTAATGTACCCTCTCAATATCTTGCCCACCCCCAGCCTACTGGTGCGGGGGGGTTGGGGGTGAATTTTGGAGAGACAACCCTAATGCTATGGAAGCATTTCTCGAGAGTAGCCAAAACACTGGTGTGTTATCAACACCTTTCTAGCTACCGCTACACAGCCACTATGTGGCCACTATACATCTTTCACAGCTACCACTACCACTATGAGGGCTGCTATGGGGAGAATTAACTCCATCTCAGCCAGACCAAATACAGTGAAATTCCTGCTCTTCTCCAATAGGAGCTAAAGCACAGTGTGAGTAGGTATGAACAGTTTCTTACCAAACTGCTCAGCCGGGGACGTACGAGGACTCAGTTTCCCGAAGACCAACCAGTGTGCAACGCTTAATCAACTGTAATGCAAGACAGACTGAGTTTATTGCCCCTTCCCCAGGCAAGTAAATTGCAGCTATTCCTTCAGAATGCATAGGGTTAATCCCTCTAATTATCTGAAGCAAACACCACCTTACCTCAAAAAAGCAAATTTTTTTTGAAACATCATATGATCCCAGGAATGTGAAATTGATTTTTAGTAAGTGAGCAAAATTTGGCTGGAGGTTTGAGGGCTTGGCTGAAGGTTTGTGTCAGCTTTCAGCTGGCCTTAACTTCTCGTAATATCTCAAATATCTCAAAATGCAAATTGGAAATGTAGTGGTGCCCGGTGCTATTTGGCAATGGAGCCACACCATGAAGATTTCCAATGTGTCCTCAGTGAAGGCTTCGGTAAAATCTTGCTGAGACTGTTTTAACGCTTACCATTCATTCAGTGTAAAGACAAGCGAAGAAGGTCCTTCACGGAGCTCGTAGGTAGAATGGTAAAGACCACCAGCATAACTACAGGCTACATGCAAAGCAAAGCATTCTGAGATGGTTTGCCTAAACTCAGGTAAATGAATAAAGCTTAATGAAACTATGTGTGGCAAGAGGCAAACAACAAGGAGGCCCACAGAGGTGACACCTCAGAACCTTGATTGCACTTTCTGCATGGCAGAAAATGTCTTGGTAGAGAGTACTTGCTGGCCAGGGTCTTGCCCCTGGGATCAAAGGCACAGTTTATCCCCTTCTATGGCTGCCCTTGCTCTGTAGATGGGGTTGCCTAAAGTAGCTAATTTCATCAACTCCCTTCTTCCAGTAAAAGTGGTCATAAATGTTAGCCATGCCTTGGATGAAAAAGATTGACAGGTATATTATTAAATAAATCGTATCAATTTTTCATCATACTGCATTACACTGAGGAAATTAATGTAGTTTAAGCCTTTACAATGGAAGTGATTATGGGGATTCACTCTGGTGGTTTGAATCAAATACGTATGTGTAAATGCTCTTTAAATTCCGTTTGTGGGCAGATGGGCAAGCAAATATTTGTAAAATATATTTGGGTTTAGTTATCAGGTTTTCAACAGAGGAAGTTGATAGCATGGTTTATTTTCCTACAAAACATTTTTCAAAGATATGAAAGATAATAAAAACCAGCAGATCTGAAGCAGCAGAAGTATGAGTTACAGTAAGTAGACATGTTGCCTGGAATTTACAGAGAACCTGCAGGCATCAGCTAACTCTGTTGAAAATCCTGGCTATTGTATTTATATAAGCTATTGTATTCTATATCTGAATTTTTTTCCAATGTGTCCGCTGTGATTCCTCTTTCTTAAATAGTTCATCTGATAATTCAGCAAAAACAATGCATCACATAGACATTTTCCCATAGGACAGCAGGGTGATAAAGGCAATGTGAGGTTGGTTTGGGGAAAAGATGTAAACAAACAGATCTGTCTACAGAAGGGAGCAGAGCTGAGGAAACAGTAAAAATTCTGCCTCCTGAATAAAACACACATTAACTAATGGGAGAGAGGCAGGCAAATGAATAAATATTTGCTTCTAGTATCAGCCCATTTAGAGGAAGAATGTAAGGCCAGAAAAATGAGAGAGGGTTTGGGCTAGTTTCTTACTTGCATTTATCAAAATACTGCTGAAGAACATGCCCAAATTCCTCTGTACTCTAATGAACTTTGGAAGACAGCAGAAGCAGTAGGAGAGAGAGAGAAGCCAACAAGGGCAGAGAAGTTACAGGAATTAAAACTATTTCCAGTATTAAGCCAGTATCAACGGGAAAACTATTTCCAGAATCAGTGAATAAGTTCTACTCATACGGGAGACAGGGGAAGACAAAAGGGTAAAAGATATCCTTCACAGTATCATCTTAAAACTACTATTTACCATTCACCCTTTCCTCCTCTTAAATAGGAATAAATAATTTCAATAATTGTCAGAGTACACAATGCAGGGGTTTTTTTTTTCTTTTTTGGCGGACTGTTGGTGAGGACTATAGCAGAACATAGGGCAGTAAAAATAGCCTTGTAGTAAAGCATCTAAAATGGTAATCCCCCTTCCTGAGGAGGGTTACAACTGCTGCCTTGTGGGTGTCATTGCCAGGACACCTGTTCTTATGCTGTTGAAGGGGAGCTCAGCCTTGAGGGACACTGAGCATGTAGTGTAATGTGCAGTCAGAAAGAGTTGTGAAAGAATACGCAGAACGGAGAAGTGATAAAAATGGCATGCAGATCCATGTGTCTTTCTTACATCTTTCTAGACCTTTTCAGAATATCAGTTTTCAAAAAAATATTTTGTCTAACTCCTCCTGTCCCACCTCATTTTCTGATCTCTTCCTGTATTTTCTTAAAAACCTCTTTGGAGCACACCTTTTTACAAAAAAATGTCAGGTTTGACCCTAACCTCCCTATGACTCTTCTCAAAGGGCTTCAAGTTCTTCAGGTAATCAACCACCTGTTTGTATTTCACCATAGATTCATAATATATATTCAGCAGGTTCATATATCTTTCCAGTGTTACACTTCAGGATGAGAGAAACATATGCATAAGCTGCTTGTTGGGTTTTATTCCCGCTGTTGAGATGAAACAGGTCTGTTTCTGAAAGGCTGCCTCCCTACTGCTTTCCATACTGATCACAGTCTCTCAAAGGAAAGAGCTGATGGCCCCGGTGGACCTGCTGCTGCAGCCCACAGGTGCAGAAGAGTGCACAGTCCAGAAGGCAGGCAAGATGGTGAAGGATCAGATTTGTGCCTCTGGAGGTGCAAAGCCTAGTCTGCAGAGGGGATGTGATCAGAGAGAGTGGAGTTATCCTTGCCACTGGAGTACTCTTTCTCCAAAATCCATCCAAATTACATGTCATCTGCTCTCAGATCCCTTTGGCTGATGTGGTTACTGCTCTGTTGTTCAAATCAGAATAGAGGAAAACTATCATCCTTCAGCTGGGGCTGACAGGCGTCATATGGGTAAAAATTGCTTTAAGCTGTAACATTATTCAAATCTTGGAGGCTTTAAAACATGCAATATAACATGTGTCTATTAGTGTGTACAATTTTTACATTTTATTTTCATTTGCTAACTTTGCTTGGAAATACTTTCAGGGTTTTGTTTTTTTTTTATGAAATCTTCGTGGAGAAGGAAAATCCAGATTAGAAATTAGGGTCAGCTAAATGAGGGAACTTAAGCAGGTGGTCAGCTGCTGCACAAAGCTTAGAGAAGACTTCCTAGTTTGCAGACTTGGAGTAGGGATGTTGGCCTTTTGTTTGTCTTCAAGTTTAAAAGCTCAAGTGGAATTTAATTAGTTACTGTTACTTAAAATAGCCCCATTCCTG
>NW_010401566.1:57716-71162 GCF_000710305.1 Buceros rhinoceros silvestris
GAAACTACTTTCAAAGGCTATCTTTCCAATATTAAATTAAAATGGTTAGTCTAAAACCAAAAGTCTTAAATTATGTAAAATCCCGTAATTGCTGTTCTTTTCCCCCTTTTCCCAACATGTAGAATCTGTCAAAAATCTCTACTTTGAACTCAAACTCACAGCCATGTTCAAAGTATGCATTATAGTTTCCTATTTTTTTAAACAGCATTATTTCTGCTGAATTGAAGTACGTATGAAGTATGAAAATCTTTGGTGCAGCAGAAATCTAGGCATTAGTCAGTCAGTTTCAACATCACCTCTGAAGCCACAATTCCAAAACATTCCCCCCACTTTTTTCTTTTTTACTTTTCCAGCTGCAGATTTCTACCTGCGCACATTTTGAGATATAATGAGTAATTTCAACATAATAGAGGGCACATATTATTTAAAACCAGTTGAACTATGGAAGTTGTGAAATTCAAGGCTTGAACTGTGCCCTAGTCTAAGTAGGTCTGTGGGACCTATTTAAAAAGACTATGAGAATGTGTTTGTCTATCATCTGTGCTGTGAGGCTTTGCTGTGATTTGCATTCCTCTGAGGACAGTGCTGATGTGGTGAGCAGATATGTGTTAAGGACCAGTTTATAGTGGTGTGTTGTAATTCATTGTAATATATCCGCGCCTGTTTCTTGTGTATGAGCTTGAGTGCTCCTAGGAAATAATACAGACTCTAACCCCCTTATTTAGGCACATGCTTAAAGTCAGATTTGACAGCAGGAACAGTATCTCCACATAGCTAGTTATCAAATGTATTTTATATTTGCTTGGCTGTGAGTACTGCATCGCACATCTTGCTTCCTCTTTGCCCACCTCCCCATACTCATGAAAAGTGATGAGCTAAGTTATCTATGAGACTGTGAACATGTAGGACACTTCTGTGAAAAGATCTTGCTTAGAGGATGAAGCTGCTACTTCATAAAATGAAATATTTGAGATCTTTATCATCAAAATACGGTGTCATTTTATGGATCAACTTGGTAAATACATTTGCGAGTATGTGCACCTCATTAATAACTCAGACCTGTTTGCCGTCATTACCCTACTCACCTTGGCTTCCAGGTGCACAGGGCAGGAATTACATACATATCCCTGCTGAGGATCTCTAGGGTCTAGACAATGTTATTGTCTTTTCTTTGACTCTGTAGAAATGTGTCTCTGGACACTATACACCTATGTGGTTTATTCACTCTACATCAATATTATATTTGCAGCTACAGTGTGTAAACAAAAGTTGCCTGACAACATTGTACGAGCCATAATTTCCCAGACCAAGGTGGAGGCCTGGAACTAAGTCAGTGTTAACTCTTGGAGCTCCTGAATTCAGGACCTCTGTATGATCCCCCTCTGTATTATTTGTTTGTATGCTTTGGGTTTTCTTTACCACAGAGCACTCGAGGAGAATTTAACAGGTCAGCAGCAAGTGACTTCCATGGAAGTTGAAAGAAGCACGCACTGGAGACTTCCAACATCTTTAAGGCTGTGAGAGAGTTTTTTGCTTACTGTTAAAATGTAGTGCTTTACTTGGGTGCTGATTTTTAAGTTTTATAGGGCTTGTTTGGCTTTCAAATCCAAATACGATATTAACTTATTCAGGAGTGAAAATAAAACTAATGTGTCATCAACTAATTGTACTTGCTCCTGGATTACTTGGGAGAAATGTGAAGCACGGATGTGTGAGTGTAGTTATCTGTGACTGTTGAGGAGGATCTACTCGCTAACGGATGCAGTGTGCAATGTCAAAACTTTGGGAGTGTTTGTGTGTGGTATTTGAATTGCTTAGATGGATTCCAGAAGTATGTAGTGGAGTACCTTGGTTAAGCTGTATGGCCAAAGCAGACAAAATTGCAAAATACAGTCTACTTTTTCTAATGTCTTTCAGGCAAAGATCAGCTCAATAGAAAGAACAGTAAAAGATTAAGGACTACTCTAAGCTTTGTTAATTACTGGAAAATTTTAGTTTGTGGTGTTTTCGCCTCTGAAAACTACTTTCACCTTTAAAACATAGCTAGAGGAGAAAATCCCATTAAAGTGATGCAGGACGACACCGTTTTTCTATTCAGATATTGAGGTTTTGTCCCGTTTAGTCAGAACCAAAGGCAGCGCTTGGATCTTGATTTAAGTCCGTATGTGGGATTGGGAGAAAACAGAAAAACACCAAATCAATAAAACAATATTTAAGTAATGTAGAGTTTGATGAAGGCTATTTAGGTTTTGGACCAGGAGGTTTTTATTTGGGGGAGGGGATGTGTAAGGTTGCAGGAGGAGAAAGACATGGTAATGGATCCAACAGTGACTGAAAATAAGCTTGATGGTGTCAGATTAACTAAGTATGATAGGAACAGCTGCTTTTCATGAGCACCAAACGGGATGGCTGACTATCAGACTTTTCTAACAGGCATCTGGAGTTCCAAATGTGAATATGCAGTGGCCCATTACTATACTGAACAAGACCTCATATTTATTCTTCTGAAAATATATGAGAAACTGCAGTTCTGGTGACCTCTAGCAGACCTTTATGACTTAAGCACCCAGGATCTCATTTTTTCCTTGGTAATTGTTTTCTGCTCCATATCTCTCTTGAAAATTGAAGGTATTAGCTTGTTTCAATCATGTGTAACAGTGGTACTCTCTGCACTCTGCATTAGAACCCAGTGATGTGGAACCAGCCTGGCCTGTTATACAGGAGGAGGTTCTGGGTGATGGAAAGTGGAGGGGTCCTTGCTCTGAGTTCCCCTTTGATAATATCCATTAGTAATGAGGAACTTGTTGGTATGGAATTTGTGTATAAATTAGCTATTTTTTTTGTTATTGAGCATGAACATCAGAGTAATACCAGAATACAAAAAAAACCAAAAAAAGTAATTTACATCAGCTGCTTGTATAAATACTTTTCCTATTCTGTGCAACACTAATGAGAGAAGACAGAGTTGTGCTGAACAGAGAAACATGAGTAGTTTTCCGGTGGTTGTCCCTCCCGAGGAAATCAGCAAGCTCTCTTCTTGTGCCCAGACCCTACTCAGAAAAAAAAAATTGTTGACTTTGGCACAGATGTGTGTGTCTAGCTCTGGGAATAACTTGTCCCTGACTGAGTGGCATAGAGGATTTGCATTCAATTTTTATGAACCCTCATGAGGCCATTGTTCTCCAATTTCTGATTGATTGTCTTTATGTAATGAGGACAACTAATATAGACTTGTCAGAGTGACTGAGGAAGGTCAGCTGTGACTGCTTCAGTTTAACACAAGCTGCTAAGGTTGCAGGATGAATTATGTTTTGTTTAATGCAGAGAAAAGCACGTTATTTTAGCGTGGGTTTTTTTAGCTGATGTCTGAGGAATGTGCTTTCTTGCTCTAAATCTTATTCTGTTGTACAATAGTCCTAATTGCGATTTAGCTCAGCTTGATTGATATCTTCTGGCCACAGTCCCTCTGTCGGTTTTAGAAGATTGATGTGGAGTAAATGTTTGCAAAAGTCCCTGATTAGGGATGCTTTTGAGGAGGGGTGTCAATTTTCATAGCAGGTAATCAGTCACAACTCAGACGGGACACGATCCATAAGTAATCAGCTTCTCAGAATTTCAAGCCCAAGTGTTTCAGTGCAAGTGCCTGGTATTATTCATTACTTGTGCTACTGTAGAGCAGGGGTAGGAATGTGATACAAGGCAGAAAGCAGAACACTCAGAGGATTGCTTCTGTTTCTGTTTGCTCTTCTCATTGTTCATTGTCCACGTCGGGGAAGCTTGTCTGGTTGGCCAGTTGTCACCCTGGAACGGGTGGTTAAATTCTCGAGGCTCTACACCCATCCCAGGTTTAGTTAGTCTCTATTTTGCTGCTGGGTTCTGGGACCCTGCACCTAAGCTGCTGGCCCTCATGACACAATGTCTCATCTTTGTGCTCTATTTATGTTGGTTGCTAACATTGTCTCTCATAGGGCTCCCTACTTTGTGATTGTTCTTGAGCTCCTCTTTTTCAGCCTTAGTCTTCCCCTCCACTGGGCAAAGTCACCGCTGGGACAGGATAAGAGCCACACAGTTCTCTTGTCTTAAAGGGAAGGGTGCCTTCCTAACTGAAGGACCTTTTTTTTCCCTAGAGAATAGGATTCTTGGAGCCAACTTTGCCCAGTGGTTCTTCACAGCTATGGTGAAAACAGCAGATATTCAGCACTAGAGCACAGACAGAGAAGGGTTTCCCTTTTCTTTTCTGAGCATGACTAAGAATGTCATAGTTTTCTGGGCTTTACCATTTAGCTGGTTTTAGTAGAAAATGCCTCCAAATGTGGAAAAAATACTGCCACATTGCAAGCAGTTCCTGTACTCCAACAGTGGCCAAGTAAATTTGCCTCTACCAGTGCACAGGAATGAATTGCATTGCCTTCTCTGGTGTCAGGATGCTAGGCTTGCAAAAATCACAATAGATCTGTCAGTGCATGTTTATATATAGTTCTGAGAGTATTTTTGGTGATCTGACTGACTTTCCAGCCCTTGAGGCAGAGAACTGGAAAATCATTCATGGAAGTCTTGTCAGAGAAGGAGGCTTTCCTAAATGGTTGGAGAGAAACTTCCTCGTGAGAGACGTGTTATTGCCTAATTTTTATAGCTGAACAGATTTCAATTCTGTTGTAGTGTGAATTACTATTATGATCTGAGAAGAGGCTAACTTAGCATATTTGCAAGTACACGAGTATTGGCTGTATATTTTCTACATGCTGTGCTATTAAAATAAATGGATACTGTATGAAATTGGATCAAGCATTTTCCTTGATTATAAACTGTGGTGGCCAAATCACGCTGTAAAAGCCTTGCTATCAGTCTTCACAAATATGCTGAAAATATCTTCTCTAAGTGGAGCTTTTACATCCAGATGGTGGCACCTTAGTGTGATGAGATTCACTAATTACAACTCTTTTGTAAGACTTTTGTGTGCTGCATGGCTGGGGTCATGCTCTCAAAAGGGGGCAAAGCTTCAGCAAAGGTTCAGAAGGTTTCCTCCAACATATTGTTTGTGGGATAGGTGGTTGATAGGGTGGCTCTTTTGGAGAAAAGTGGCACTGAAACTGGCTTTATCGTTTGGTCTGTTGGCAGAAGGATTTAGCTTTATTGATGTGTTGGATGCTTACTGGTGTCCCAGGCTTTGGTGGAAAAAGGTTCTGGGGATCTTTTTGGACTCTGCCTGTAGAGCATGGCTGCATCTTTTTGTGACACCTGGTAACCACAGCATTTCCATCAGGACTATTTCTCTGTCACTATAGAAAGTTTTGGTGGTGGTCATTTACAGTGTAGATGAAATAAAAATATAAAGTTTAGCTGCATAAAAATGAATCATGAAATAAGTATTGACCAAATTAAACTTGCGTTAAAATAATGGCATTGATAAATCCATGGATCTCAGCTTGCAAACGCAACTCTGAAAAAAATCTGCCTGCTTTTAAGTACTGGTGCATAGTCCATGGAAACATTGTGTTAATTTTCTGATGGGAGATGATGTTTTTTTATGCTATACCCTGTAAATAATCTATGAAATTGTGAAAATAGTTGTTAAGGGGAAAGTGCTTTTAAGAATAGGTAAACTGGTTTCCTCATGGAAATTGGTGTAGTTTAGACGGTGGGTCTTGACTCCTGCGTTTGTTGCTGTTACAGTTTGAAGGGACCCATAATGAGAATATATGTAATTTATTCCTGCTACGAGGCCTCGTTACATTTCCAGAGTAACATGAAGGAAATAGTGAAATAGTATTAACCGTGAAATAGAAACATCCCTGTAGATTTTCCTTTCTACTCAGATCCCCAAAGAAAAAAAAAAGTACCATAAAAAAGGGCAGTGAATGTAGTTAGCGGTGTCGAGAAGCTGACACTGGAAAAGAGAGAGAAGAACTTATGAAAAGAAACTCCCTTGCCTACAGCACTGCCTTCAACATCGTCTCCATTCCAGTCTGTGACCCTGTCAGAGCTGGCGTTAGTGGAAACACTGTATTTTCAGCAATACTCCACACCAAGCAACTTTTTGGTTTGTCTTATTTTATATTTCTTCTGCCTTATTTTATAATCTTTCTGCCTAAAAGCAAATTTAGTCATAAATCTGTATAAGAAATTTGTTTTTGAGTTGTCTTTAAAAGTGAATGTTCGTTTTTGGTATTGTCATGCTCCTCTGTTCTGCCATCTGTAGCTTTTCTGTGCTGGCAGAACAGAGGCTAGCTAGAAAATCTGATTTAGGATTAGGGTCAGTCTCTAGCTAAATTTGACCCGGATGGCACTGAACACTTAAGGATTCGTTACTAATAAATAATTTTATTAATAATCTTCACAGAATCAGGATGAACATTGTCCATTAGAGTATTAACTTATTATTTTAGCTAAATAATTATGTAAAAAAAAATTGAAGTATGTTTTATCCATCATATATTTCTACAGAAATTTAAGAATTTTTCTGATTAAAACAGCAAATATCATTCACAAAGAAAAATATGAATTATTGACAAGTTGTTATGAAGTGTGATTATTTTTATAGTTTTGCATACCTATCTATAAAGTTATTTTTAAAAGTATGACTAATGTAATAGATCTAGCAAATTAATAAGAACGTCTTTATTGAAAAAAGTGCATATAATTCATCTGTTATTCTAGCTAAACTGGGTGAATTTGTTTCTTCATTTTAAATGCTACTATTAAAGGTATATTAATATAATTTGAATTAGGCTTGCATCTAGCTTTCAATAATAGTTACCTGATTTATTTCAATGTAATTATTCAATGATTTCCCAGTAGTTCCTGTAATAATCTGAATTTATATTTGCATTTATCTCTTTTTTTAGAAGTAAAATTTCACAGAATCACAGAATGGCAGGGGTTGGGAGGTACCTCTGGTGACCATCTAGCTCAACCCCCCCTGCTAGAGAGCAGCTTCACTTAGACCAGGTTGCCCAGGATCTCATCCAGGAGTGTTTAGAATGTCTGCAGAGAAGGAGACTCCATAACCTTTCTGGGCAGCCAGTTCCACTGCTCTATCACCCTCATGTTCAAGTGGAACTTTCTGTGTTCCAGTTTGTGCCCATTGCCCCTTGTCCTGTCACTGAGCATCACTGAAAAGAGCCTGGGCCCATCCTCTTGACACCCGCCCTTATTAGGTATTCAAGTATTTAGAATTGAGTTCAGTTTTGCAGGTAGCTTTCTTTGTCTTCTCCTAAAGGTCAGGCATTTAAATCCTTTAGTTTCTGTGTTTGAAAGCCAGAAATTCCAGTCTCTATGTCAGCCACAGAGTCAGGCGCATTAAGTCTCAGCAGGTGGGTGGGGTGTAGGAAGTGGTGGTGAGCACTGCACGCATGCTCAGGGGCAGCGATAGGTCCGCAGCCTTCCCTGCTACGGCTCTGAGACTAAAATCTGGTACCTGTTACACGTGGCCATGCCGGGAGACAAGTTTAGAGAAGTGGTGTGTGGCCCATGAGTGCCCTGAGCTGCTGCCATAGCAGGTGCTCACTGCAAAAAAGCAATTACACCAAGTGTTACAGGGTCATCCACAGAATGTGGAGATGTTTCACACTTAGCTGTTAAGAAACTCTTTCAACACAAGGAACATGAAGTACCCTCTCTAATGTTGTCCTGTCTCATCACATAAAGTCCATGCATTTCAGAAAAGTGTTTTGCTATTTGATGTGACTGCTTTACTGCAAGAAATGTAGTTTCTGCAGTGGAGGGTCTCTTCTGGATGCGTGACTGTGTTGTGTTTGTAGGTCTATGTACCGTTCCCAGTCTTACCTCTAATAAATGCCTTTGAAGCATAAAGAGCAGTTTTTTAATGAGACTTAATCTCATTTGTGCTTTTATCTGGTCCTATCATTGCTTGTTCCCTATACTGCAAGAAAAGAAAAGCTCCCTGAAATCTTGTTCCAAAGTGTGGAATTGGCGTGAAATTTTTCTTTCCTTTAACAGAAGGTTGGTGGCGGGGGGTATGGGGTGGATCACAATGCACCAATGAAGTGTTTCAGGCAACGTTTGACTTTGGTTTAGTTTATTTTTTTGTTTTCTCCAAAGCTGCATGGTTAGAGGATTTCAGTGATTTCTCGCCTTTGTTTTGTTATCATTCTCATTAATTATATTGCTAATCTCTTCACTGTAAATTAAAGCTACACTTCCTTTGAAGTTGCGACCCTCTTTTTGATTCATCCTTAGGGCTTGTTAAGCATCTAACTGTAGTGGGTTTTGTGTGTTATTATTTTCTGTAGTTGTGCTCAAGGCTACAGCAGAACAGAGATATTACTCAGCAAATGTCTGTGGCAACAGTGAGTTGTAATTGCTAATTAGGCAAATGTATAGTAATTTAGCAAGTGAGATATTTTAACCATCCTTGATTTCATTATGTGCTGCATGGGTTTGAATAGCACATGAAGAACTAGAGAGGGTAAATGCATCACAAATTGGTCAGATTGCTTTATTAAACAGAGTTTGGATTTTTCCTTGGGATAAAGCATTAATAAACCAGTAAACTATTTTTCTTTAGGAATTCATGCACAAGTCACTGGCTGAAAAAAATGTCATTAATTATTTACAGCAGGTCTCAGCCTTTGCTGCATTTTGGTTCCTGCTTCATCGAGAAAGATTACCTCCTGTCCAAGTGTCCATACTGCTAAAATTTCTACAGTTTATCTATAGGCATGGAGCACTGCAGATTTACTGAAATGATGTATTATTATTTCCTCCTTACAGGCGCAATCTGTGAAATACTTAGAATCTGCTCAAGTAGTGGATGTATTCTCTTCTTCAAAAATATATTCATGGTGTGTGGGGGGACAGGAGGAGAAAGGAACGGAGAGAAGTGGCATGATCCATTTTCAATTTACCAGCATTCTTAAATACGGTGGGCTGGATACTTGATGCCAGTAGTTTCTTTGCTTGATACCACATGGTGTGTAGCAAAGTGGAAGACAAGTGGAAATCCTCATGGAAAGCTCTTCCTTATTAGGGTCATTTCCATTTATGGTGGTCTTTTCTATAGCATATCCCCTTCTTTCCCACTCCTGGAATAGAAGAGATGAGGCAGAACATGTGGTGGAAGCAGAGGATATTGCTCCTCCATTAGCGCTTCTCTCTTTTTTGCTAAAAATGGTGCTTATAGCTAAGGAAGCCGCACACCAACCTTTCTGCTCTTGAGTCTGCTGCTCGCTGTGTCAGAGTACAGCTCAGGCACAGGAGAACTGAGATCATTGTTAACTATGAGATATTTTAAAAGGGTTGAATGTTTTCAAGCTGTAAGGCAACATGCAGAGATGATGGAGTTGCACGTGCCAACACAGCTGCGTTAGGGCTTCTCACATCACGACGATATCCTCCTACTGACCCGGCAGCATAGTACGGCTGCCTGGATCTTGCGTATAAATAGATGACACTCTTTATTTTTGTCATTTCTGTGGGCAAGAGGCAAGTCAAAGCAGAATTGCCCCACATCTCAGATGTCCTTAAGGGAGGTCCAAAGATCTGGGTTATGCATGGAGTCTGAGCTCCAGGCAGGAAAGAGAGAACTGAGAACAGCTTTTTTTATCTTAAGTTGCCATAAGGCAACAATACATTATGCTACTAGTTTTATGTTCCATAAAATGTATGTCCTATAATTATTTGTTATGAATTATTTATTGTAGAATTAAGTTATTTCAGAGTTATATTCCCTTCCCCTTCCAGAGAGCATCCACCTGTCTGCCTGACATTTCATCCTTATTCATGAGCAGCATTAATGAAGCAGGTGTGTCACGTGATTCTGTTTGCACCAGAAATATCTGACTGTAGTATCTGTAGCTCAGTGAAGAGGAGACATTGGCATATACTGCTGAAACTGAAACATGCTCTCTCTGCTTCTGGAAGCTGTAAACATGTTCAAATAAACAGAACAACTTGACTTCTTCAGGTTGTGGCAGTAAATAGTGCCAAGTATCAACCCTGAGAAGCAATTAATTTACACAATGATTACCAATCAGTTGCCTTTATATGGAAGGCAAAGTTTGACAGCCTTTCTCAAGTACTGATTGATGTGAAACTTGGTTCCAAAGTCAGCGCGTCTTCCATGTCCCAGCTTCAGTTGGGTAAAATTTGCTATAGTGGGTTTGTTGCCAGATACTGAACGACAGATCTTTGTTAGCAGCAGGGCTACAGATCTGCATCTTCTTATTCATGGTGTTTTCAATCATACTTTTGTTTATGCTTCATCTTTTTGCAGCCTGTGTATTACTGTCTGACAGCATTTGTTTTTCTTTCCGGGACGTCACAGGAAGATGGTTGGGGTTATTTCACCATGTATACTAGTCCACTTTAGCGATACAACTTTAGGATTTTGAAAGGCATTTCAGTACTCGGAGAATGGGAACCAAACTTTTTCAAGCAACAATGCACACAAATGAAATAAACCACATTAAATTTCTGCTTAATGATTCATAATTTCCAGGAGGCTGTGATATTAATATGTAGACAGTTATATGTTGTTTAAATGTGTGCAATTCAGTAGAGGGGAAAAAAAAAGCTAGGTGCCTAGTAACAGGGCTTCATCCAACCTGTTCTAGTTAAGGTCATGTTTATTTCACATTGACTTCCAGAATGATGTCTTTTGGAGTGTTTCCAAAGGGTGATCAATATATATGGTGTGATAAACAGACTATTTTTAAAATGTGCATGACCATTTTCCAATTTTAGATCAGTCATGATAAGCAGATTATCTGCTTCCAGTGAACTCCTAAGCAAGTTAATCATTCAGCACAATGATGAGGTCAAATGATCAGAAGCCTGGCAAAACACCAACAGGTTGCCCAGGACATTTGATGGGAATAAGTAAGAAGTTCTTCAACCTCCCAGGTTCCTTGTAAGGACCTTCCCTCAGCTGCACTCTGATAGGTAGCGCTGTGGAGTTTGGGCAGTATTTTGCCTAAGGACAGAAGACAAATATAAACACAGAATAATAAAAGTCACTAGTTACATCAAATGCAAGTGGAATTTTCCAACATTTTTACTGGTTATTGTATGTATTGCTGAAAGGAACAGCATCCCTGGCTGGGAGCCATGGTCCTCCACTGTGGCGCTCCGCAGGGCACAGATTACCCTGCCCAGGAGTCTTGCCAGGCACATGCAAGACAGCGGACAACAAGACAAGAGAGACAGACAGATGCAATGGCAGACAGGAAAGTACAAGGAAACAATGAGATATATGTGAGCAAGCAAAAAAGCAATGTGCTCAGCAGCCAGTAACCTTAAGGAGGGACAGTTTTGTTTTCCTTTTTTTCCCCCCTAGAGTAGGTCCTTGATACACTAGTTTTAAACTAATGAAATGTTAATCCTGTCAGTAATTCATGGTCTATGTCAGTTCCTACTAACTAAATCTTGACACTTTTCCAGAACACAACACACATGACACAGAAATGAAAACACTAGACTGGATGTGGAGCAAACTTGCATACTCAACATTAAGAGAATGAATAAGAAGATGAAAACCTCAGTAAAAAAGAACATCTGGCATGTTTGTGTAGTTTTCTCAGGAAAGGGTAGATGGTCAAGAGTAGAGAAACAAATGTTTTTATTTGCACCCTCTACATCCTAACACTGTTCTTGTCAGTGGCTTGCCTGGATTTTTTCTGACATGTTCAGGCCATGTGCGATACTACTGAGGGCTGCCACAGTTGCAGAAGAGCTTGAGGACTGTTTTGCTTTTCAAGTGATGTTCTTTCAGTCTTGTCAAATTTTGAAAATCACCCAGGTTTATGATAGCATGTAAGGAATGTAGGTAGTAAATATTCAGAACAAATTTGGGTGATATTTGAGGAATTTCCTCTGGGAAGGGTAACTGCCTGCTGTGGAATGTTCTGTGCCAACATTTGTGGGTGAAAAAAGAAGCCAAAGATTGTAAATGGTTAAAAGGCATCATACAGGTCTAAAAAGCAAAGAGTTCCCTTCCTCTTAATTTTATCCATGACGAAACTTACAGATTCAATTATTAACATTTTTTCTTATGCTATGAGAAATCTAATAGATCTTATAGTTTCTTTAATATATTTCTGGAATGGCAAGTAGAAATTTTCAGCAGTGAATTTCACTTTGTTTTAGAAATTAAAGTGACCCCTATGAATGATCCTCAAATACAACACTATGGATTTTATATGTCAGATTCCATTTCAGAAATTTCAGTCGCAATTAGAAGATCTTATTCAATATGTATTTAAGATTGGGTGTAATTATAAATAAAAAAGTACTTTACAAGATCCAAAAGACACTTGATTTTAAAGTAATAGACACCATTAGGAAAATCATATCCCTGGTTCTAAAGTCTGAGGGAGTGATCCAAAAAGATTATCATCTTTTTAAAAACAAGAATTAAAACTTGCTAATAGCTTTCAGCTTCTAACACTGATGGGTACTCGATGTGTAGGTGTGATTAGCAGCATAATAAAAGTCCATTTTCTCTGTAAAAGGAAAAAGAAAGTTACTTTGCCCTTGATGATAATGCTTGCTAGACATGAGTAATCTTTAGGGCCTTATTGAATTTATGAGCAATTAATCTGAAGTAACAGCACAGAGCTTTTAAAACTCAGTAGAATATTTTTAATTAGCCTTTTTTTTGTCTTAAAATTCAATTCCTATAGAGAAAGCTAATACAGAATTGGCATTTTTGTGTTATTTAAATGTTACTTTACTGAAAAGTTACCAAAATACTTAATTCTGCTAGAAATAAAGATGTATCAGTTTGCTAGCGATTGACTACAACAGATAAAGCGTTATAGCATTGTGAACTGTGTAACTATACTTGTTGCAAAATACAGAAAATAATTTTCTTCAGGTGTGCGTTATGCCATGCTGTCTTGAGCCATGTGTATTATTTTCTGCACATTATATCACTCAAAGGAATCATAAAAAGCTCAATTAATACTTCAGGAGCTCTGTTGCATAGATAGGGGTGTTGTGTCGGTTTCCTTCCTGGAACAAAAGTGCCCTTATCTTTGAGGGATCTCAAACTGCGTGTGGACTGTGACTGAGAGTTGAAGACTTCCACTGGGAACTATATCATAGGCACGCTTTGTCCTGGCCCTGACATCAGTTTTGGAAGGTGGAATTTTCCCTGGGGAAGTCATTGTGGGTGCTTTTGAAAATGGCAGCATTCCCACAGCTCTGCTGAAATGACAGCTTGATTATCTGGGACTGGCGTTACGCTGGGTGGAGGGAGAGGGGCAATGACAGCATTTTGGGAGTTGAAAGTTCTTTACAGCAAAATGTAACAGGCTGGACCACAAGCTCCCTCACACAGACTGCTGTAACAGTAAGAGAGGTTGCACATGGCCAACCAACTGACTTGGAAAATTGAACAAGAATAAGCAAAAAAAGATGAAAGAATTATGTTTAGAAACAATTTGGTCCAGTGGGTGTCCTGAGTTAGCCAAAACTTCCCCTGTT
>NW_010401567.1:0-14338 GCF_000710305.1 Buceros rhinoceros silvestris
CCCTGTAAGTATTTAATAGACATACGGATGTGGCGGTTCAGTGGTAGCCTGGCAGTGTTGGGTTAATGGTTGGACTTGATCTTAAATGTCTCTTCCAACCAAAAGGATTCTGTAGGTGTTAATGCTGAGGGGGTGATGATAAGGCCAACACTATGCTGTGATTTGTGTCTTCCCACCCCAAAACTAGGTATGCCCACTGAGATACTCTTGCCCTCTTTTTTAAAACGACGTCAGTTGCACATCTACAACTTACCTTCTCTGAGCATAGTAAACTACAGTGGAAAAAATACAAAGACTGAAGTAATTAACACAGAAATTAGTGAATACCTTCTCACCACGACTGAAGAATGAAATAGTCACTTTGTGGTTAAGTACAGTTGGTTATGCATAGATCAGATAGATCGCAATAGTTCTCTCTTGAGCATGTGACTGTCCCACAAAAAAAGGACACTTGTACTGACAGTGCTTTAGGAATTAAAAGCCTCATTTTTGGCACTCCAAGACAAAACTCATAATCCACATGTCAGAATTATAAGCTTTAAGAGTGTAGAGCTAGAAAAGAGAAGTCTTAATAGTATTTTTAAAGAAAGAAAACCTTTATTATTTTAATTAATATACACCTGAGAAAATTTTTCATTAGAACATTCTTAATATTTCTGCAGTGCCAGTGAGTTTGATATACATTTATATATCATATGTGCAAAGAAGGCATTGGGGTATTTGAAAAATTTTAAAGCTTCATCTTGAATAAAGGAGCTTTGTCAGAATCAAATGTAAAACATAAGTACTGCCTGAAATAAATACTTTAAAAAAATGATACTGGTCCTCAAAATGGTTTTACTTTTAGCTTTATAAGTATGTCTGTAAACAGAAATAGCTGGTGTTTTAAATACTCTGATTACAAGCCTCAGAGTTAAGTATGTCATTGCTAAGTGCAGCCACTTAGTTCTCCTGTTCACTGCTATCACTTTGCAAACCAGCAGTCCTAGAAAAAATAAGTCTCTGTGCACTAAACACTACTCACTTGTTAATAATTTTAAAAACATACCCCTTAGTTAATAATTAATTATTTTGATTCAAAGTGTTCCATGACAAGCGAATGCATAGTTCATTCACCTTTCTGCTAAGATGCACTGCACCAAAAACATTTAAATCTGTTTGATATAGACCAGAGATAGTGAAGGAACAGATGGCCTGTAGGAGTGTATGTGGAACGTGTTCATACTTTTTGTAAACTCATTTTAGCCAAGCTATTGCTAAGAGACCCATTGATATTGAAGACACTTCTTTATCACAGGAACATACAACTCCCAAAATGATATAACAAGCGATGACTAGAAGTGTATTATCTACTGTACCATTAAGATATTTCACATTCTATATATAATGTACAATGTAATTTTATATATATGAGCTCAGTGTAAATAAAATCAGTATGCCAAACAACATCAACACTGAACTGAACACAGACATGCATTAAATTCCAGAGACTAAAAATGTACACAACTACAAGAAAAAGGAGCAGCAAGTTTTACATGTGCATACTTGTCAAAACAACAGAATTCAAAGAGTTGGGGTAAGAACCCACTTCAGCCCATGGAAGGCTGCAGAGTTCATAGATCCACCTTAGGAACATGAACTACATACATGTAATCAATACATTTTAACTTCTTAAAGTTCATAAACCTTTTTAAGGCTCTTGAGATCTTCCGAAGAATACTGATTATTCTGGTTTTCTGAAAGTAAGTCAAACAGTTGCTGAACTTGTTCTTTTTCGTTTTTGCTAAGGAGGGCCAGCACCACCTGAAAAACAGAGTACTTTATATTAGCATAGGTTGACGGAAAATCATAGTATTTGACAGAGATACCAAATCAGTGTATCATTTCCTTTTAAGCTGTGAAAATTTCCGTTAAGTTTCTGTGAAACTTAAGTACACAATCGATTTAGGTTCTTACCTTAAATCTTTCTGCTTTACTCAAGTAGAAAAGGTGCTGATACACAAGGCCAGGGTCTTTTCCAACTACATAATATTCCAACGACTCGATAAAAATCAGGAAGATTTCTCCTTCAAGTTTGTTACTTAGCAGCACTGGCAAATCTTTTGGATCAGTAAGTGTTAAAAGATCTGCACAAGCAGCTTTATCCTTATTGGTATTCACTGCATTTATAATCTGACCAAAGTCATAAGCATTAGACGGTTCCGAAATACGCAGTTTCTTGGAGGTCTCCAGTGGCACACTCTTCCGAACTGCTTCCTTAGAAGTAACATGATCGGTCACAACATCATCTGATGCAGCAAACTGCCTCTCTTCCTGTTCATCAGATTCAGTCACCTCCACAAAGAAAATGGCAAAAAGTCATTCCAGTGTGGGCATACGGATCACCTGAGGCTTCATAAACTGAGTGCATATATCATCAATAACGTCACTATATTAAAGATGGCATTTTACCCTTCATAAAAGAAAGGCACCTGTGCTCTTTTATGTACTACTTTTCCCCAGAACAGCACCTCTAATTCATCTTTTAAGGTTTGTAGCCAAAGGTGCATATTTTTTACATTTCCTTTCCCCGCCTGGCACTCCGCTGTAGAAAGACAACTGAAGACCACTGGGAGAAGCTAAGGACGACTGTATACACGTCTTAAACGTGAAATTCCAGAAGACAAGCAGAACTGAAGTCAAGTCCCCAGATAGCCACGTTTCATTTCAGTGCTGTGCCTCGGAATAGCACAGGTGTATGGCAGCTGCATCAGGCCGCTGTGGAAGGGGAAAGCTCAGCGTGGCCTCACTGCTTGAATATCCATTTGACTTCTCCTGAGTTTGCAGCCTATATCGAGTTTTATGAATCAGTCACTAGAAAAATTAAGCACAGGTTCAACTACATTTGCTAAAATCTCTTTCAAGCTATCAGGAGTTGTGGAATTAGTATAAACTGACTAAAACTCATTGAACAGGATCTCTGCAAAGGATGACAAAGTTTTTTCAAAGTCTGACGATACTGAATTGCATAGTACAGGGGAGCTAGATTAGTCATTTTTGGAAAATACTGCATTGGGTTTAGAGAAATTTTGTTCTATTTTTCAACAATCCTTAGTATCAAGAAAGAAATCTTGACTGTCTTTTCTAAAATTAAACTGGCATAATGATGATAAATCCCAGTTTCTAATCTTCCTTGCTTCTCTTTGCAGTCTGTTTTCACAGAACTACCTGCTACTACAGCAGACAAGACAGAGAAGGCTCTCTAAGGGGGTGTCTGTAATTATGAAAGCAAACAAATGCTTCCTGCCCCACCCCTGGAAAAATTACCACTGTCAGTAAAGTAATTAGTTGCACTCTGAACAATGCAGTCACTTCCCAAACCTTCTCTAAACACTCTCCAGGTCCTTTTGTTTGTCAAAACTCAGAGCTTAACTGAACACTACACCCGGCTTAACGCTGGTTACATAAAATCCTATGAACTCGTGACAATGTGAAGTTCTCAGTAAAAAAAATTGTTTCTATATTAATAATTGCAGTTTCCACTATAGTGCCATTTGAAATTACATTATCAAATTACAGTATCAATGTACAGACTGGTAACTATGTACTTTACATTTTAAAATTAAAAGGGAAAAAACCCCAGCATTCTAAAGTACCAGCAAAGCTACAATCTCAAATTATCAGATGACTGAGAAAATCCATTCATCGCCTAATTCTACCCAGACCTCTGCAAGGCTAACATTTTGATCCAGTACATAACGTCACATACTTCTTTTATATGATCCTACTCTTGCTCTTTAAGGTAGGATTTCATTCTTCAGACCAGTACCTTTACTACTAGCACTCCTGCTGACAATGGACCTTTGCCAGCACAGCCCCAGGGCAGCACAGACTTTAAAAGCAAAACTGCTATTTGACAGCGATGTTCTATAAAACAGGTATTTCAAAGTCCAAGTAGTTTTTTTTACAAGGAGCATGTCCTCAAGTTTAGTGCCATCTAAACATACCCTTTCCATTTCTGGTGTGGATCTGACTACACTTCAGAGCAGTCCGAGCTTTACTACAGAATGTAATGGAGACTGAACACATCATGGAAAAGAATCCTCAAAATAACGTGAAAAATAAAACTCCACCCCCCAGAAATGTAAAGCTAACAAGTGCAAAGCAAAAGTTTTAATATTATCTCTTCAAATGTGTGGCTTCCATACTGCCTGCCTTTAAAAATGAACAGGTATACCTCTTGTATGGTTATTTTCTTCCTTTGCTTTTGTTGACTGCCAGCTGCAGCACTGCTGTCAAGGTTAAGCAGCTGAGTTACCTCCTCCAGTTCCTTTTTTGCTTCAAGAACATTTGGGTCTATTATTAGTACTCTGTTGAAATCATCAACACTGGCTTGATAATTCTGTAAGTAGAAGGGAAAATAAGCACACCACTAGAAAAAGAAATTGGAACTACCATACTGTCCTTTACAATTAAGAAAAATAAAAATGCTGAGATCTTGACATTAAGTAGCCAAACATAATCTAAATACAGACAGTGTAATTTCATTAGAGGGGAAGAAAGGGAACAGGATGAGTCTGGGCTAGTATTTAGTGACTAAACACTTCCGTATTAAGTATCTAATAGGAAATAATTTATTCTGAGAAACATATTCCCTGTACTGGAGAACAGGTTATTGAGAGCTGTTGCTTTTAAGCATAATTGCTTATAGTGTGACACTTCTTCAAGATTAATATAATGAGAGTCCATCAATAGTTTGAGTACTTGCTTTACCCATAGAAGAGAGTTAAATTAAGCTTAGATTAAAAGCATACCTAATCTTCCTGGTATTAGAACCAACAGACCATCTCTTACATTTTGAGAAGGGAAATTTTTTGTAATACCTGCGAAGACTTGGATTATATTATGAACTCTGGGATAAACAGGATTAGGACAAGCACAGTGACAGAGTGGCATTAGGACACAGTTCCTCAATAATCAGTCTTGTCATTTGTTTCATGGTTTTTTCATTTCAAATTTCCATATTTGGAATTATGATTTCTTAGACTAGATTTTCTGGAGGGACGAAGTTAATAGCATCAACTCTGAGGAAGACTGAAATATCACACAGAAAAATAAAGATACCTTGAGGGCTGAAGTACCAAAAATAAGGAATAAATGTGGCAATAAACAGTAAAAGATCATGCAGTGAAAGATCAACATCCTTTCTTTGTGTGAGGGATCTAATGTTTCTTCTGTTCCCAAGCAGTATCATTAGGTTACTGGAAGTCATTCATATTATCAGGAAAAAAATACTCATGTACCAGCTGAGATATTGCCTCAGCATCTCAACAGTAATAAAAGCACTAGTGTACAAGTTACTCACATTCGCTTTCCTACATGGAATATTTTGTTCAATACTAATGTATTGAACAGTATTCAGGGTGCAGAGACATTTCAGTAAGTCTGTAAGTGAACTGAAGTCTGCTATATCATGCAAAAAGAGTAAGAGAACTAGAATTATTTGGCCTTGGCAAATGAATGCAGAAAGGGGGCAGATTGCTTTCATCAGAACACAGCTTTTAACCAAAACCGTTTGAACTACAGATGTGATGATTCACAGCTACAGACAAATGAGATTCTGGATCAGACTTCTGAAAACGCTCACAAGGGTCAGCAAACAACCATCACTGCTGGATTTAAAACTGCAGCCTGCCAGACTTCTCACCAAAAACTATACAAGATGGTTGTACCCAAAAGCAAGAGACTAGACTATCAGCTGTAGGAGACATGGTTCAGGGTCCTGTGTTATACAGGCCTAATTCATCACACGTGTATGATTTTTTCCTGATCTTCCCTTAACTACATCTCAACATATCCATAAAAAAACCCCTCATTTAATTAAACTGCATTAAATTCCACTGCAGCTTTTGTGGTTAAATATCTGGTATTTATGTACAAGTAACACTTCCCAGCTTAGTTAGGTCTTTGCCAAACTACATGCTTTTAGGCCCTTAAAATTTTTCATTACAGGGTCATTTGTCTACCTCAAATCACTTTTGTTGCTTTCACGAATCACTCACATCTCTGGAATTAGCACTAATGAAGATATTAAATCCAACCACAACAAAACATTTGGGGAATCCCCAGTTCAGACTGTTCTGAAGGAATCCATGAACAGCGTGTTTCACATTATGTCTTCAATAATGCAAAAATAGCTTTTTTTTAATATATATTAAAAAACTCAGAAGCTATTTCTCCATTTATTATAAAATTTTTGACTGGTAGAATCACTGTGTACCTTTGCTCATATATATACTTATTTTTTATCAACTTAAACAAAATAAGGTTACAGGTGATCAATACCAGGTAGCTTGGTACAGTTATAGAAAAGTTTTTACACAAAATTAAGACTTTTCACCTACTTTAAAAATTCATCAAAGCAGACTTTAAAAATTTCATAGCTACTGTAACAGAGGAACAAAATTATCACAAACAAAAGGTCCCATAGTTCCCATGACCTGCATTTGGAATTACAAGGGGATAAGAACAGGCTAGTACATGGCTAAGCACAACCAGGGTGTCTGTCCTCAGGTGATCTGTAAGCTGAGAAACAATCAGGTAATCTTTTGTTAAGACATCAAATGTAATGGCAGTGTGAGGTACGTATTCACTTGGTGTACACTGCTGAAACTTGGAGTGATCACCTCCAGTAATAAGGAGCAACATGGGAGAAAGCACTAACAATGCTTATTTAAAGACACTTGTAAAATTTAATACAAAGTATATGATGACAGCTGCCATCATGAGACAACAGAAGTGAGCAGCTGATAATTCAGTACCAGAGATCAGCTGACAAGTAGGGTAAGGATTGCTATGAAAGAGTTATGAAGGGTAGAGGCTAATAAACATCACTGCAGGCGGGGAACCAAAAGAAAGATGGGCAAGAGGAACAACATGGTTCAAGTGGTGGTACACGAGATTTGCAGTTCTATTCAGCATGGATATAATTCAGTGATATAATCTGCATTTATGATGATCAGGTAAAAGGAAACGCAAAACACTGTGTGTAGCACGAGCACAGTACAGACACCAACACTACACAGATGGAAAGGAAAAGGTTAAGAATCTACACTGTCCACAGAGGTTTGTAATGTGTTTAGGGAAGGAAGAGAAAGAGAATGAAGATAATTAAAACCCTGGTTTAATATGACAGGCAGATGACGAAGATTTAATGTGAGCAGATGCCAAAAGACAGCTTGAGCTTTTAGTTTGGACAGATGAAGACAGACTTGGAGAGAATCCATTTGTCATCAGCAAAGATATAGTAAACTCCTTGACAGGAAAACCAGACTGGGATACCCAGAAGAATATTAGAACATTAGAACAGAGTTGAAGCTTGCTTAACCGATCTCTAGCCAAACCTCGTTTATTCCGATATTCTTATATTTTCTCTAATTATTACAAGTCAACATGCAGGTTTTTATAGTGCAAAACTATTTAGATAATATTTTATGTATGCCTAATGCTTTGCAAAGTAATAAATCATCAGCACTGCATACTTTGTATTTACCCATTGACTGCAACTAACTGATTTCCTTTTAAGAGGATAAGCAAGTTTAGAAGTGCTTAAGAATACCTGCCATGTTCTCTTTCCTCACCTGTAATCCTTTGTACGCTAGTGCTCTTCTATACAAAGCTTTAATATTAGAATCTTCTATCTGAAGAACATGATCACAATCCTGCTTAGCCTCTTCATATTTATATAGTTTCAAGTAACAGAGAGCTCTAACACAGAAAAACAGAATACACTGCAATATAAGTAAATTCTACAGTGCTGTAGTGCCAACAGTATCTGATTTATAAATGTTAATTACAGTACTTCACACAATTCAGTCTCAATGCAGTATCTTTTAAAGTATTAATAACATCACTGGATGGATTTAGAGAAAGCCAATTCCTCCAATAAAAGTAAAAATTCAATTATAATTAATGATTGGAGTTAGGCAGATACCTAAGTATTTCAAAAGCAGAGCCTATGTTAGTGTAATATGATAGTATAGCAGTTGATATAGTATGGATTTTATATACTATTCTGGATAAAAAAGTGCCCTAGACTTAATAAGCAATACTGCTTTCTGCACCTAATTATTATTTGGAAGTCTTCTATTCAAGTACTGGCTTAGTCAAATCCTTAATTTGCAAAAGCATAAAGAATTATGCTGCAGAATTAGGTCAATCTGTGAAACAATTCTGTTGGATGACTGTGTTCCTATTTTAATTTTCTCAAAATGTACATTTCCCCTGTATTATTACTATTCATTTTTTATACTGCTACTGCACATTAATTTTTAATCTAAATCATATCAGTATTCTCAAAAATTGATGCAAAATGCTGTGGTGATTGTGACTCTTACTATTGCTTACTCTACTTATGTAAAGATTTTAAGATATATGTATCAGTGACATCTCTATGTGCTCCCCTTGGAAAATAATGCAGTTGAACAAAAAATTGATTTTGTTCTTAGAAACACTCACTGAGTGGGGAATAAAATAATTTTTTTACAATACTGACAGAAGGGATGCAAAATCTCTATTTGCAGTGAGAAAGTGTAACTACTGTTATCCCACAAAGGAGGGTTAGATTTTGGATCTTTACCTGTTAGTGTAGATCGTACATTCCTCAGTATTTAACCTCATGCATTCACTGTATTTATTTACAGCTTCTTCATATTTACCCTTTTTGACAAAATCATTCCCTTCAAGTTTTAATGTCTTGAACTTCTCCTCTGCTTTCTCACCTACAGGACAAGAGGATCACAGTGTTACATAAGGAGGACAGTTCATTGAGGGTAGCTGAATAATCTACCCAGACTAAGAATAAACGCCTGGTGACTGAAGTATCTTTATCAGTCTGTGTGTTGCCATTTCTGTCCTAGATCTCCCCGCTGCTCTAAGACAGGCATGAACTACCATATCTACATTTGGCATACACATGTTTCCTCATGCACCAGTCTAACTATTTTGCTGAAAATAAAGGGAATGCAACATGCTGCACTACACTTTCACCTCCTGTCTAGCCTTCTGTGTGGTAGAGAGGGACTATGTACCTCTGCTGAGATACCAGTTTTATTTACAGTGGTGGAGATGTAATCAATCAGCAGGTTTAAAGGCCTTCTAGATCTCCACTACTGTCACATCAAGGCAAACAAAATTTCATCTAATATTCTTTCTGCAAACAACGATGTATCACAATTATTATGCTAAACTGACAATGACAAACAAAGCATCACATCAGTAGGGGTTAGTGGTAACATCAGTAATACTGTTAATACCTATTTATAAAAGATGCTTTAAGGAACCTGAAAACACCTAACTATACTTCTTTTTTTAATTAACTTTGTGTTCTAAAGTCCACGTCATTTGTTGCATATGCTTCTGGGTTAGACTACAATTTATAGCCATGTTTGCTGTGGAAAACCAATCCTGACTGCACTTTCCTGTCTCTGTTGTGAGCAAACAATTAGTAACATAGCTCTAAGTAAATCATAATAGAAAAATCTACTTTTTGTACCTTCTTAAAGAATGAGTCCCTTGGCAAGGTTCAGGTTTTAAACACTCTAGATAACTACATAATTTAACCAATAATTAAACCTAGTGAGTTCTTTTATCAAAACATGGCAGTGTCCTATGACAAACAACTACACGTGGGCTTGGGGAAAAAAATAATTAACAACATGAAACCAGAACAGACTTACGCAAGATGACTCAAGCTGTAAGACATAAAAACCAACAGAATATTGTTGCAAAAAGGTGTCAGCCAACAACAAGGTTTTACCACTGACTGCACATTATTACTGGCACACTTCTGGTACCAGCTGGGTGGGTCAGGTCCCACTGATTTAGTACAGGCCTGAGAAGGCAACCACAACTTTAAGAGTCAGCCTTCAGTGAAGAAAATGGATACATTTAATATTCTTAAAAACAGAGCCTAACCAAAGCCCACGCTATTTGAAATACATTGAGATGTGTTATGTATCAAAATACCATAGAGTGCACTTCATGACGACAGTGATGGCCAGTTTTGTTAACTTAGTAACAGGCTAAACATGATCACTAGCATTATCAGGAGCCGCTTTTCTGCATGCTTGTCACTCCAATGATCTTCAAATTCTCTCTCTAAGTTACAAAAGGCTATATAGATCCAAATTTACTACTTAAAAAGTTTACATAGGTTAGTTATGCACTGAAATAAGAATCCAACAAGTTGTATTATTCAAACACAGAAAAGTCTGGAGTACACTCAGTACCACAAAAAGCACTTTTCAAGATAGGCATTTCTGTTTAATAGCAACAATTGTGCAAGGTATCAGTTTTCTACTTAATTTGAAATACCCAAAAGTTAAAGCCAAGTGCTACCCACTCCTCAAGAGTGATGAATCAGTAATGACATGTACTAACAACTACTTGTCACTGGACATTTTAAAGAGTAGAGTAAAATTTTTATGAATTCAACTGAGCTTAAATTATACATCAACATGCCTCATATTTCCTAAATGAGAAACAATTTTCTGAGGCATTACTGAAGTTTAGTATGCACTACTTCAAATAATAGACAAATCACACTATTACAAGTTTCTAGAAGTAGGTCTTACATTGAGAAAAATGGCCAGTTCTTGTAAATACACTTTTTTCCAAGTTTCCTGTTGTTTTACATCAGGTATAAAAAAATTTAAAGTGATCTTTCAGATGGCATTCAAGTCATCAAACCTGTAGTGGCCAAGAGTGCAGATTATTTGAGGACATGCATTACTGCAGTAATTATTGCATTAGGGACAGATAACCTGTGTAACAGATAACCTGTGACAGATAACCAACACTGCTGTGTATTTTGGCCAGCAAATCAGTTATGCATTCCAGCTTCCCTTGTCAAGGGGAGATTATCTTCAGCACTGCTTTTCTTCATATTGAAATAAACTCAGAAGATGAACCATTTAATAGTCAAGTAAAAAAACCATACAGTTAAGGCCACTACAAAAAGAATGATTAATGTCAGAATCAGAGAGGTTCCTTCATTTGACTTACTGGAGGAAAAAAATGGAAAGTGCAATGAAGGGGAAAAAATCAAGAGGAAGAAAGCATCCTAAAGGAATTAAGCACTCAGTGCTTGTGTGCCAACAAGTCCAGAACTTTCAAACATGTTTCTTTGAAAGGTGATTACTAAATGGCTGCTGTCAAATTAAAAAAAAAAAAAAAAAAAAAAAAAAATCCAAAAAAAAAAAAAATGTTGAAAGGTGATTAAAAAATGGCTGTTGTAAAAAAAAAAAAAAAAAAAAAAAAAAAAAAAATCTCAAAAGTGTTCTTCTATAGCTCATTTCACTACTGGCCACCTACAAGCCTACCCTTTCTGTTTTGAAGAGCTGAAAAATACTTTCATGAACAACTAAATAACTAGCTACAGATTATGCAGGTGATTATGTTACTGAGGTTGGGTGTTTGGGTGATGGGGTTTTTTTGGAAAACTGTGTTATGACTCTAATTGATGTCAGAGAAACTACTGATACTTGTGATAGGACTCTATAATGCTGGTAAGTATTTCTGCTGTATTCTTTTATTTTTATATAACTTGAGAAATTACGTGCTGCAAACTACGCCACTTGGCTTAAAAAAATTATCCTAACTGTGGCTTCATAAAGGACATATAAACCACATCATTTGGTTTTTCACAAAGGTCTCTGATAAGTATTTTCTAAAGCAATTTCTTTGACATTATTAAATCCTATTCAATTTTTCAATTCAAATTATTTTCTTTTTTTATATGCATTTGCATTAGCTATACATACGATTCATCTGCAGCTGTTCTTCTCCGTTGATATCTGTAGTACTTCTTGTCTTATCCTCTGAAGTGAAGTTTCCTCCATCCCATCTGTGTAGCTGAGCAGCAACTGGGACTACAGGAATATGTGGCAGTTTCTCCCTCCAGCTGGGACCATCTTGATCTATTAAAGTCTTTGTTATTCTGAAAGAGGGAAGTCCCACCAACATGACTTTTCATATATTTAACTCTCACTAATAATTTACACCCACAGTAAATAATACAATGTTCCAATAAAAAAAGTGAATAATTATCCTTAAGACTAATTTAAAAACAGATTGTCACAGCAGTCAATGGATTTGCACTCATTTAAGATTTACATTTACTCTACTTTGTAGAGTATTTATGCTAAATGCTGCCTACCACATGCAATAAAGAAAAAGGAAAAACATTGATGTATGAACTCTTCTCAGCTGTTCATAGGTGTTATTTGTAGCAAGTGTAGATTACAATATCCTCAGACAAATCTGGTACCTAGATTTACCAATGTCAAATGAAACCTCTTACACCACAATTCTCTAAATAATCAATGCAGGTCACCAAGTATGTATTAAGTTGCATTTTATAAACAGTCAGAAATTCATTGATTCTTTACCCCCATTTAAAAATACAAAATTATATAAAAGCTGTCCGGTTTTTCTTGAATGAACACATATATATAGGTCAACTATTTCCATATATGAGAGGTTCAATCCAAAATCCATTCAAGTGGGAGTTTCCCATTGCTGTGATACATTTTGAAGACTCAAGTAAACATGAGTAAAGCCATACAAGTCTTCATGGTTCCATTACAATTTCTGTAGTGGTTTTTAAAATAACCCAGACAAACATTAATCAATTATGAGAATGAGATCAACAGTGAGATAAATGTCTTCTAACCCCAAAATAGGCTTAAGAGTCAAGTTCAGCTGGTGATATACCTACTTTAACAGAGGAAAATTCTGAATTGAGTAGCAAAGCAAGTCACATCGATGATATAGCAAATAAACCTGACTATTTGTCTGTTAGGTGCATTTCCATCTAACACAGGTGTAAAAAACATACTACATTAATACATAAAAAAATATTAAGAACCTCGAATGTGACATGAAGAACAAGGCAGAAAAAGCATAAATTACCCCATCAAGTTTTCTTGCTCAGTTTTGTTCTTTTTAAATATTTGAATAACAGTTCTAAAACAACAACAACAAAAATCCTTGGTATAATAATATGGTAATAGAGTCAGAGCACTCGGGATCAAATCTTCTTCCCATTAGGATCTGATAGCAAAACCAAACCAACACAAGAAGCAGCACCTGTTCTAATCTTCTTAACTGTAAAACAGAAATTATCAAAATATTTTAAAGAATGGTGTAGACTAAAAAGGCTGTTTGTAGAGCTGTATAATGTGTGATTTTATGTATTACTATGTGTAATTAATTTAACAGCCCTAAGTTTTACTCAAGTTATTTCATTAGAGAACAAAACTGTACACTTCATATTAAAAAGTTAATTAACTATGTTTAGGTATTTCCCATAGACAGTAACAGAATAATTCTACAGTAAACCATGGTCCCATTGACCTCCTGTTTAATTTTTCTCCATTTACCATAATGAGATTAAAAAGTTGAAGAAAAAAAACTAATCTAATTCATCAAAATCAACAAAAAGAATGCTGCAGTATTTGATGATTAATCAATTTCTTATAATATAATAATCTAAGCACAGCCTTTTGCAAAAATGTAAAAGCTGCGTGCCATAGCTAGTTTAAAAAGCACAGGCACCTCATGAAAATGCTGGGACAAATACATTCTTTCCCCATCACCAACACCCTAACTTGACCCAACAATCCTGTAATTTTGGAGTTTATCACAAATTTATTTGTACAGTACAATACTCATACGGATTCAGCAATAAAAGCTCCCAAGCTATTTGCTATTATTAGATAGCTATTATTATTTTTCTATCTTATACAATTTGCTAACTGATGTTAAAGGAGTTGAGACAACTGGAATGGAACTTCAATTTAGTAAATGGAAATCCATAAACATATTGCCCCACATTAGGGCTTCTGTATTTCTAACAGTGAAAAGCAAATAATAAAATATTCACTCAAGAAGAAATTAAAGTACAGAAAATAGGAAATTCATTGATGTTCACAAAGCTAGGAAAATGCCAGAAATTAAAAGCAGGCTGGAAATGCATCTTTGTGTGACTTGGCACACACCGTTAAAAGAAACAGCCCTTCAAATTTATCTAAAAACCACCTCAGGATCACATTTCAGCATCATCTAATCAACAAGATAAACATTCAAGAAAATGTTGCTTTCAGTTGACTTTCATAAAAATATGTACTTACATTCTTAATTAATTCCTTTTGATTGCAAAATGATCAGGCAAAGGTTTTATATTATCAGGTAAAGGCTTTATATTAAAATTTTTACTTGTCTTTTATGTTAGAATTATTAGAAATATCAGACCGAACGCCTGGTCGATTCTAAGATTTCTTGGAAAGCCTGATTAGTT
>NW_010401567.1:14445-22186 GCF_000710305.1 Buceros rhinoceros silvestris
GAAAGACAAACCTTAACACGATTTAGCAAACCCACCCTTAGACACAAGTAGGATGATGATTTTTTTTCCTGTGAGCTTCCTACAGCATCACCATCCAATTTCCCACAGCAACTTAAAAACAAAGGAAGCCTCGAATAAAAGCAGGTTGTTAAGACCTGATATTCCTAATATTAAAAAAAAAAACCACAACATTTTGGGGTTGTCCCTTTAAGTTAAAGGACAGTAAAGAACTATCACTTTTTGTAAGTGATAAGACCTTTTAAAAGGTCTGTTACTTTGGAAATGAAGATGCATACTGTGGTAAACAATTTCGGTGTAATTCATAAATGATAAATATTAAAAAATTAGTAAAAGTTCAATAATGTAGGAGGTCTATGCTTTCAAAACTAAGAATTTGCAAGCAAAAATTAATTACCAGCAGAAGAGAAGAAGGAAGAAGCAGCTGAAATAAGTGATGGGTTGCCAGGGAGGAAAGAGTAATGAGCAGTGAAGCTAAAAACATAAGGAAGGCCTAGAGAGGAGAAAAGGAAGAGTGTTAAGGGAAAAACGGGAAATAAGCTTATTACTAAGCAAGTTACAAGTCAAAGAGAAATATGAAAAGAGAATCTGCAGACAAAATAAGACAAGAAGATTTTTAAAAAGTGTAATAATCCCATAGATTCCTGGACAAGCAGCTATCTCACCAATCCAAGTGCTCTATTTTCAGTGTAGATACAGGAGGTCAGTAACAATTTGTTGTGTTATCAAAAATAAGACTTCTAAAAGGAGATGATGCAGTGTCATGATCTCCTTTGGCCACCTCTGGTCAAATAAGCAGAATTTATAGGTATCATGGACTTTTTAATGAAGTAATAATGTAAGTGCTCATTGCCTTGCCTTGAAAAGGAAAAAAAGGTACTAGAATCCACTGTTAAAAGTCATGCATGTGGGCTCCTGCTCAATGATTAATGGCTGGCTGCTTTCATACTTTTTTTTCCCCCCCATTAAAAGAAACAAGAAAATAAAAGGTAATGGAAAATCCTATCGTTCACGCACTTAATTACTTACTATGTGTTAATGGGAACACAGCTACAATAGTTTGTGTACACTAATTTTACACTATTAAAATGTAATTCTAGGAATTGAGATATCTCTCTTGGCAGCAAAAATTAATGTTAGAAGTATTAGCAGTTAAGTTAAAAACAATATTCAATAATATTTTTTATACCTCTAAGCTCTGTAGCAAACCACTGTATCAAGCTACCTCAGTGTTTACGCAACTGCAGCACACTGAAGACACAACACCTATCTCCAACTGCCACAAGAAGACTGCTAATATGAAAAGGGAAATGTCAGAGAAAAGGTATGGACCTTAAAGTAATACTCTACCTGGTATCAAACGCAAGTTAGGAAAGAAAACAAATTGAAGCACCAGTGAACAAAAGCATTTTTAAACCAGAAAGTGACCTCCTGATAGCAGAGGAAAATTGTGAAGCTATGGGACAACAGCTAAATGAAATAGCCAGTCCTCTAGTTATAACACACTGGTTGTGATGACCCTGTTTCTGAGGAATACAGAACAGAGGGGAGCATGTAAAACAAACAAAATTAAATTCTACTTTTCTATTTGGACTGATATCAGAAAACATATAAACGGAGTTACCTATTAGCACTATCATTTGCTGCTTGGATGCTGCTGTCTATTTGTAGGACTGTTTTATAATCAATGTATGCCTGTCGATACCGCTCCATAGACTCATTTGCCATTGCTCGTCGTAGAAGAGGCTTAAGGGAAAATGGCTGAAGCTCCAGAGCTCTGGAGAAAACAAAAGAAAAATGCAGGATAGAAATAGAGTAATTGAAATAATATTTATAAAACTATTTTATGATATACACAATTATCCATAACAACTTTGTAATTTCAGATGGGCCTTACAGGAACATAACCAAGGAAAATGGGACTAAGTGTTTTATATTGACACCCGCAATGACATGCAGTTATGAAATTGTTAGTGCTTTTAGTACAACTTACTCTACTCAAATCCTTGTCTTCCATATGGGAAACTGTTTTCATCACCAAGAAAAGAGTAATACAGGGGCAGCTGTTTAAGAGCAAAATCTATTTTGTTTAAGTCATGCCCAGATCTATGGGGATTTCAAGAATATAAATACATATGGTGCTTTTGCCTACATGATTTTCAGTTCTTCTTCCTTACATGGAAGCGTACATGTAAAAAAACCATGTAGTAAGACATGAATATACAGCTATATTTTTTGGCTTTTAGGTTTTTGCCTGTCTTTTGTCTGTTTACTCTTCTGATTATGTGTCTGGTCAACACTGAGCTCAACCCCTGACACTGTGCAATCATAAGTCTTTCCAAACACCATGCACTTTTCCAGCAATATGAAGAAGCAGTCCACAAAGGCTTCATTTATTAAAGATCATCTTTTATAAATCAATGATTCTTGCTAAAGAGCAAGAGAGATAAACTTTGGAATACTGAAATTAAGATGAGTCTGGCCAATTAGATTTCATGGAATCATAAATTAATTCAGGCTAAGAGGTGCCTAGTCCAACCTTCTGCTACAGGCAGGGTCAGCTCTGAGATCGGACAAGGTTGCTCAGGGCTTTATCCAGTTAGGCTCTGAAAATCTCCATGGGAATCTCTGCACAATATCTCTGGGCATCCTGTTGCAATGCCCCCCACGGTTCAGGGGAAAAGATTTCTCCTAATACGGAGTCCAAACCTTGTGTGTTTGAACTGTGTTTTTGCCTGTTGTCTCTTGTCCTCCCACAAATGCAGTGCCAGGAAGAGCCAGGATCCAACCCCTGGATAACATCCTCATAGGTACTGGCAGGCTGCTGTTAGGACCTCTGGAAGCCATTCTCCTCTAAGTTGAACAAACCGAGCTCCCTTGGCCTCTCCTCTCCGGGCAAGTGCTGCAGAGTTCACAACCACCTCAGGGATACTTAACTGAATTCACTCCAGCTGATCACTGTCTTGTACTGGGGTAGTAGAAAACCCACAGTTTCCATAGATGTTCTCTAACAAGTGCTGAGTACAAGGGGATCATCACCTCCCTCAATCCACCAGCTGTGCTCCCACTTACAAGCCCAGGAGACTGCTGGCCACCTTTATTGTACATTGGCTTTGCACCATCATTTTTCCTAAATCTAGAGAAACAGCAATTTCTAGAATAAGCATTTCCTGTTTCCCTTTCATAAATACTTCCAGTGTTGCGTTTCTCTTTATGTTGCTGAATGCATTTGAAGCATATAACAGTGCACAAATCACAGCCCCTGCAAAGCCTCTGCAAAAATGGTTGATATTCTGTAACTCAGAAGAATATTAATGCAATTTCAGGTTCCTAACATCGAGAAAAAAGAAAAAAAAACAACCACAAATTAATTCAGACGACACTGCTTGAGGAATAGCAGCAGGGGCAATGGAAAACTACATTTCCAGGGTAGAATGCAAAGATAATATAGCCAGGGACCAAACTACAGCATAGTACTAAATAAATTAACATAAGTGCATAGGAGCCCGATTTCAGTCTCTGTAACAAGAATCAAAGGCACTCCAAATGAGAGTCTTGAGACAAAGAGAGATCCAACAGAAGAGGTTTTTTAATAAACAACAAAGCCCTAAATACCTAAAAAATAATAATAAAAATAAACGTTCAATGCTTATTTTTATATCAGGAATGTAAGCACTACACCATTTTTTTACTTAAAAATAATGTAACCTATTTGTAGATCATCCTTTATGTCGTGTGGCCTAGAGAACATTAATTGACATTGCCTAATTCATGTGTGTTTGCAGTTCTGCAGTTCTACTTCTCAGTCCCTAAATTATTCTGCTGTTGTGTTCACTATCATCATGGGATGGGTCCTTGTGCGTCCAGAAAATATGCATGACATTAAGGACACTATCATTAAGCAGTAAGAAGCGAAGCTCCCAGCTGGAAAGAATTCAAAACCCAAAACCTTTGTATTACTCATTTCAGCTGAAGTCTTACATATTTCAAACCACCTGAACAGAAAAATGTGATGGCTGGTAAGTATGCCATCTTGTTTTATCAGCCAGCTACCTACGGTCCTGCATCTATTTTAACAAAATATTGTTTAAAAGTCCATTTTTTCAGATAGCATTTTCAGAAAACTTTTCTGTCAGGTACAATATATACAGTACATCAAATATTTAATTAATACAAAAGTACATGCATATTTTATTTTTAGTTTTGGGGGTTTTTTTTAACAGTTGGGTTGTGCTGTAAAAAACCTTAACTGATTAATTAATAGGATTTCTAACTGTCTTGGGATCCTTTTATGCACCTTAAGTCTCAGTCTTACCAACCCTATCTAGGAAACTTAAAAAAAGACATTTAGAAATACAGTAATTATTTAGTGGAAGGCAGTGTTTGGAAGTTACTGGAAGTGTCTGATCTTCCCTAACTCCTATATCCTTAAAAGCCACAATAAGCAGAAAGGATTTTAGCTCAATTCCTCAACAGCTCTAATTACTGTTTATAACTATGCCAAGTATGTAGTTTAAAAAAAAAAAAACCAGAACAAGAAACCAAACACAGAAAACACACATATACACCGTACACATGCTTGAAACCAATTTCCAATACTGCGATGAGCATCTGGCTTAACAGCGCTTTTACATGTAATTTACTACTGAGAATCACTGAAGTGTGTTGTTCTGCTCAAAATTTTAATCCTGCTCTGCATTTCTGTGTACACAGGAAGCCCAACAACTGCCATCACACAGTAAGACAGTACAAGTTACAGCTTCTCTAGCCTCATGTGATTGTCTACATAACTGAGAAAGGTATGTCATTTAGACAGGGAATCAGACTTTATGAAAAATTGTTCTAAGACAAACTGCAATAACAATATGTGAATTAAAAAGTTTAATCATCATCAGGAATGTGATTGTTCTACATGGGAGGTTGCAATTTACCTGTTACAATCTTGAATGCAGTCACTGCAGTTCCCTTCTTTGAGGTAACACGCTGCTCTATTTGAGTACAAGATACTCAAATCATCTGGATTTTGTTCTCCTAGAAGTTACAATTAAAATCAAAGAGCATTACTAAAATGACATTCAAGACTTAAAAGACTTGCGTAGTGTAAGTTGCACTGCAGTGATGCAGTTTGCTGACAATGCAAAGCTGTAAGGAGCTTTCCTTAATCACTTCACCTGGAGTATTTAATTATTCAAACGTATAAAGAAATGCAAACAGCTCTGCCCCAAAGAAGTTCAAATATTATTTCACTCATCTTCCTATATTTTATGTCACTTGAATTGCCCTCTGCTGAAATGACAAAGAATTTACTGCAGAGTAATTCCTGCCAAAAATCCTGGGATATGCTAGGTTAGTTCTTTTGTAGTTCCTTTAAATAATCAAAACAACAATCCTAGATTTAAGGTATGACACTCACCTAGACCGGTGGTATATTCAATTGCTTCTGAGTATTTGAGCACAGCTTCTCCAAACTGTCCACTCTTAAATAACTCATTGCCTTCACTTTTTAGTTTTGCTGCAGTAGGAGGAAGTGAAGTAGAACTGCCACCACCAGCCACCTGAGACCCTGCTCCACATGATCTGGAGATCTTCTTGGTTTCAGGGCTTTCACTGCTTTGATCACCGTGTAAATAGCCATTAACTTCACAGTCTGACAAGACCTTTTCAGTTCTTTTCTCTGACGTGCCTTTTTTTAATCCACTCTCAGGGGATTCCTTCTGCTTCTGTGTCTCTCTGTCCTCTGTCTTACTGCCTCCTCCTTTGCTATGAAACTTTCTCTGTGAATTCCCCATTGCACCCTCCTCAGCAGCCGCTTCTCTTACTGGCAGGCCAGTTTCTACAAGGAAGTTAATGAGCTGAGTTAGAGCTTGCATCATCAGAAGAAACTATCGTCCTTACAATACAGGGGTGTGCAGCCAAAAAGCACAGTACTAAATCCTTCAGACATCTAATGTGATCAACATTTATCTGCCTCAGAAGCCACTTCCAAGAACAAAGATAAATTCCTACTTACGAGTAACTTGCAATTACTACTGAGATGGTATTTCTATAAAATCTCATTTCTCCTTGCTGAGTACATTGTGAGCCCCTGTTCTCTAGTGTCAGAATGGTACAGAGCTCACCTTGAAATTAACTCTTTAAATACTGACTGTTACAATACTGATACTTTGATTTTCCATGACCAAATCAAAATGCTTGCATGTTAAAATTAGAACACAGAACACTGTAAAAAAACAGTAATGTTGCCTGTTTCAAAACTCTCCTCAAATATAACATAGAACAGGAGGGATATAAATCATTCTCAAAAAGGTTTCATTTAAGCTTAATGTCAAAAAGCCTTTTATAGATACTTCTGATCATTCAACTTCCACTGTTATTTATTTCTAATTTAGTTAGGAAAAATCATACAATAAGGGTATCAGATATTAACATATATTTTCCTTATTCATCCGGATTCCTAACAGACTACCACCACAGTATTCAAATACAGATTTCTGCAGAAAGCCTGACTCTTGATACTACCTACCAGTCACACAAAGGCAACTCTGTATGTTGGTATTATTAAGATGCTGGGGTTTCCACTCAGCAAGATGAACTGCACGTGTTCATCTGTCCAACAGGATTTTATGCCTTCCTATATTGGAGTGATACTTCCAATTGACTCAAACTAAACTTCTGAAGTTGTTTGAATATGGATGAACTCCAGGTTGTTCCAAATTACAGAAATTATTTTTTTAATGCACAGAATGTTACTGAAATCAAACCAAACAGGATTGGAAAACGCAAGATTTTTAAGAACAATAGATCTTCACTGTCTAATAGACAAAAGCTCCAATTGCCCCTTTCCTAGCTGTGGTCTCTGTTTTGGAATACCATGTTCAATAATAAGTTCATACTCCACAGTGGGAAAAATGATACGATAGATGTATTCTACCCATACTGACGTTTTTATAAAACTTAATTATTTATATTTGAGAATTCCATCCATCCACCCATCCATTTGGCAGTGCCAGATATGCCAAAAAAGTCTGAAGTCTATTTGTTAGGGAGGATGAGGGTGAAAGGTTAGCTGAGCAGATGAGTGAAGACACTAGCAGTATAGTAATAATTTCCTTAGAATACACACTAAAATACTTTCATTTTACATCCACCAAAACAGAGAATACTCTGCCTACCTTGTAGGAAAAAGGAATGAAAAAAGATTTACTGGTCAGCATTTATACTGACACTGTAATTGAGGGGGTTTCTTCAAAATATGCATTACAAGTGCAATTCTAGAGTGAATTTTCAATGCTGTTTATTTTAAGATGATCTAAATTTTCATACTGCAAGCTTGCAGTAGAGCTTGCACAGACACAGTGGGTTGGGCCCCACTGTGCTACACACTATACAAATTAATTATAAATGAGAGTTCCTTTTTCAGAGAGTTTACAATTCTTAAAAAAAGCAAATATAGCAAATGAACAAGCTCACTGGAAAAAGGACCAAGGAATACAGAGTAACTATTGTATCAGATAACAAAGGTGTCCAAATGCTCTCATACAAGACCTCATCAATAAGACTTCTAACTGTAAGGGGAACAGGCAGTCAATTACTCAAGCCTACAATGGCAAAGAAATTTTCTATTACAGTGAAATCCTAGTCACAGATTAAGATTTGGATAGGTGTGAATTCATACATGGTGTAAAGGCCAAGCGCGCAAGCACAATACAGAGCAGCCAGTAAG
>NW_010401568.1:0-3791 GCF_000710305.1 Buceros rhinoceros silvestris
CCGGGACAGGTACAAATCTGTTGAAGACTTGTCTTTTGGTGTTTGGAGTCTCAAGGTAGGTCAAGAGGTAGGTGTGGGTCAAAATTAGAGGAGTTCTGTCCATTTGGGTTTACAGTCATGCCTGTTCCGGAATCTCTTAATTTCTTTATGTTTAGCAATTTAACTGCTTGTCTTTATTGAAATCACTTCCTGAAGCATTTTCTCTACATTGTCTTTTAATATTTAACCCACAACATAAAATTAATGAGATACACATGTTTATAATCTAGTTCTAGGCATATCAGCACTGATTGTACTGTTGTGGCCTTCTGTGTAAGCGTACCCTTGCATATGATGAGGGATGTTAGGCCAAAACCAATTTTCCTCCCATTTTTGCCAGATGCAGAGGACTTTGGACATGAACTGCGAGATTAGGCTGAAACTTCATGGACTCTGGGGAGGAAGATGGAGCAACATCAGACTGGAACAAAAATTTGTTTCTTGCTGCATTATTAGTCTTTCCCAAGTTGTAGATGGTTTGGTTTTTTTAAAAATTTATGCAGCTCACTTGGGCAAGGCTGTTCCTATTTTCTAGCCCTGCAGTTTTTATTTCTTTACTCCTTTGGTCTGGCACCTTTTAAGACGTGCTTAGGCAAAGCTGAGGCATTGACGTAAAAAGTTGCCAATAACTGGACACAAAGAAACAGACTCCCCTCCACATACTTGTAGATCTGTGACTCGAGGGTGACAGGTGGCTTTGGGCAACTTGTCCACTCTGCTGTAAGGCTGCAGCCTAAATGTTCCCAGTGCAGTGCAGGAGATTCTACCTTCTGTTCTGAGGGGAGAAAAAGCAGCAGAAGAAGATCTTTGTGCATCTACAGTCCGTTATCGCCAGCTTGCTCTCTTCCCTGATCCAGCCTAACGAATATAATCTTCCTGTATGATCTGATGCAGAATGCTCTTTGGCATCCATTTCCTCATTCATATTAGGGTATTATCTCTTTTCAATGAAAAATTCAAATTCTGGGCAAATTTGGGGAAAAGACATCCTTCTCTTTTCTCTCTTTATGGGTCCTATTTCCCTGCACATTCTTCTGCTGTTTTGAGGATGTAAACAGCCCTTACCTTGCTGTTCCTGCCTTTTTGTTCCTCCCATGCATTGCTCCCTCTGTTGCTCTGCCACAATTGGTTATGAGGCAGAGTAAGCACCAGACTGGAATAAAAGGAAAATTAACTTTTATTTGATGAGGATTTTGGGTTTAATTTGTTGTTTTGTTTTGTTTTGTTTTGTTTTGTTTTGTTTTGTTTTGTTTTGTTTTGTTTTGTTTTGTTTTGTTTTGTTTTGTTTTGTTTTGTTTTGTTTTGTTTTGTTTTGTTTTGTTTTGTTTTGTTTTGTTTTGTTTTGTTTTGTTTTGTTTATCCTGACCCTACTCACTGTGACCATCTGAAGGGACAAACTAGAGGCAGGTTTATGGTAGGGAAGTAAAGAGGCTTTTAGGTCAGTCCTGCCTCTGAGAGGGACGTAACCACAGTGCCAGAGGAGGAGAAGGGGGAACTGTGTGTCTGCACTTGTTGAATTTACTGGGAAATTCACTTTGAAATTTTTCCTCTCCAGTGGACTTAATCTGGCCTTTATTTTCCAAATGCCTCAGATTGGGAAAATGTTTATACAACACTGAGCAAACTCTGAGCACTCAGAAGATAATTGCAAATATTTTTTCCATTATCTATTAATCTTTAAGTGCCTCCATTATATGGATTTTGGTGTTCACAAATAAAATAAAATGGGAAGAATGAGTGAAATTTCCTGTGTGTGGATAATAAATACCTGCTTTGAAGGAAGGCCTTTATATTCAGATCCTGTCCCTTCCGTAAAACACTCTGCATGGTATACCATTATGTTAAACCAATAAAGAGGAAAATGGTATTCCACGCACATGTGAGCTAATAACAACTGGCATGCAGAACATAAACACCACAGTGGGTCACACTAAGGCAGACTGGCAAGCTGCTGTGCTAGCTTAGTTTCCAAACGTCTGAAGATAATTGCCCCAGTATATCCATGCAAAACTTACAAAGAAAAAAATAAGATTATCCCAAGCATGAAACTAGCTGGAAAATTACTCAGCAGTGTTATTGAAAACTCATTTTACCTGCTGTGATATTTAGCTAATATGATTAGCGACATTAAGACAGAGACTTCTGCTGTAGTTTGGAAATAGACTCCAACCTACCTATCACGGTGGGAAATTTATTTTGTTCTGTAACATATCAGCATTTCCTGCCTGCATGAAATCTCTTAAATATCCACCTCTGCTTTCTTATATCACTAGTGTCAAATTCAGTACTCATTCACAAGCAATATAGAGTTCAGAACCTCCACACTCTGGGAGAATGGTAAGAACAGTAAGAGAAGCATTATTTCAATAATTAATTACGTGGAGTAAAGGTGAAAATCTTTTAAAAATTATTTAAAATAGATTTGTACGCACAAAATATAATTTTCATGCTGAGCTCATTTTCAGGCTTTTGCATAGGTGAAGTCTGTTCTATTTATATGCGTATATTAAGAAGCTGAAATGTGGATGCCTGTTTTCGGTCGTTTCAGTGTTTCCCTTTTCTTGAAAAGATTTCCTTACTCTTCAGTCCTCACTGACCATACCATTTTCTTGCTTAATTTGGTAATTACACCTTACTCTTTTTTAAAGTCCGTAATAATATCAATGATTATAATAAAATAATATCATGTAGCTATAGCACCTGGGGCCTGTGGCCATAACAAAGACCTCATGTGGTGAGTCTTTAAAAAAAAGCACAGGACTGGAAATTGGTTTTCCCTTTCACAGTTTCTCAAGAGGATACATTGTACAACAAGAGATAACAGATAATACACACTAATGGGAAGACTGCAAGAGAACAATGATATCAAATAAGGCGTGCGTGTATAAAGACCAGGCTATCTCTGTACAAAGTAGTGTCCACTGTGATAATTTAAATACTGCAGCATCTGCTAACTTGAGGTTTGGGGGATTAAACCACCTTTTTGTAAAGTGTATTAGAAATTGACCATATTACAGGTGAAAACTAGTTAGTTCACAGAAGGCAGAAACTTTTCAAGACTGTTGGTATGTTTGTAGGAAATCTAATGAGTGCTAGGGACTGGTTCAATTAGAGCACCCAAACACTTGGGTGGGCATGAAGTAATGCAGGCTTCTTGTACAAAATTAAGCATCCTGGACTAGAGGGAGGGAGCTACCTGGGGTCAGTAAATGGGTATAATTCTGCCTAAGTCTAATCGGTTAGAAGGCTGGAGATATGTCTCAAATCCCACTTGCTGGTTTTCTCACTTGCGGTTTCTGGAGAGGTTCCTCTTCATGTGTAATCTGCAAGCTCTGTCCAGGAGGCAGGAACAGATGGCATTTTTGAAAAGGAGTGGCTTCTTTTTGGCTATTGTGTTTAACAGAGCTTTAACAACTTCCTCTGTGTCTGTATGTGTATATACACATATGTAAGTAGACATTTGGTTCTTGGGACCAGAATTGAGACTTGCAAACCAAGTGCTCCAACTATGAGGTTATGGCAGGCCTTCATCTGTTGTTCTTTCCTTTCATAGTCACAGAATCGTAGAAAAACTGAGGTTAGAAGGGTCATCATCTCAGTCCTCTGCACAAATCACACTCAATTAGATCAGGTTGCTCGGAGAATTGACCTGTAAATTTTATAGCATCTCCAAAGGTAGTAATTCCACAGCCTTTCTGGGCAACCTGCTCAGATGTCCGACCATCTCTGGACAACATGGGAGCATCCGGTTC
>NW_010401569.1:0-3426 GCF_000710305.1 Buceros rhinoceros silvestris
TAAAAGTATATTTTTAATTTTACATATAAAAATACATTTTATATAGAAAATATATACACGCTAATTCTTTTGCCCTATACAATGTGCTAGTCACAAACTCTGCAGGAAGAGGTAGTATAGACATGTTCATCTACTCTGGAGAGAAAAGACCTACTGAGGAATGATAGCCTTGTATCTGCTGCAGGTTTGCCTTTTGGCTTTCCAACATTAGGGATTGCACAGGTTTGAAAGTTTGATAGTGAAAGTTTGCCGTTAAAATCTTGTCCACTCTGCCAGTCTGGAACTTAACCAGCCACAATTTTCTTATGCATGCTTGAGTCAAAACCATTTCTCCTGTATGCCAGTGTATCTCAATTCTTATTGATCTTTTCTTTTACTATTATGTGATATTGCAAGCTACAGTTCATATTTACTGTCATTATGTAAGCCATCCAGACTCCTTTAATAATACCAAACAAAAGGCGTGACCAATTATATATATTCTTAGAGAAAATACACAAAATCTGAACTGGCTATGCACAGCTGTGAAGTTCTAACATCTAAATTTCACCTGTTCCAATATTCTTTCTTTAAATTCTACATTTAATAATAAATTTCTGGCCCTTTCTGAAATGTCTTTTTAGAAATTAATATTGAAAATAGGTATTTTCTTCATAACTGAGTATTTCCCGAATCCAGGTTCTAAGACAAAATGTATTGTTAGTGTAGGACTGAGATATGAGTTCTGAAACCCTGTCATTCAGAAAGCCAGGCTTTATCCTGACTTTAAAATAAACAAAAAGTATCAGATTCATGCGGACAGATTCCTCACCTAATTCTAAGTACATCTCTTTGGTATAGAGCACCACAGATGCTCTATACCACCAGAGATGGCAACCTGGGGCTTACATTAAGTTTGAATATGCCAGGGCGGGTTATCTACAGGGCCTGTTTGATGACTGCAATCTGGGGATCTGTGATGCACTTCGCACTTCAAAATGCCCTGAGCTCTGCAACTGAAGCTTTATTTTGCCATATTAACTTCTCTTTTCAAAAAATCTCTTCCCTTCCACCTCTGTTACTGTTGCTAATAGAGGGTGGCAGCTGTCATGAGACCTAATTGCTGCATGCTTAACTTGTCAATGAAAATATTTTCATCCTGGCATTGACAGCCAGACTGAAATATTTTTATTCTATCTTTATGAGCACTGTAAAGTTTCTTCTAATGAACTGGATAAGTTCATTTAAACTGTTAACTCTCTTAATTGATTCCGCTCTTATTTTTTCATTGTGACTGTGCAACTCAAGAAAAAAATTTCACATTTACTGGATAGCTTTTAACTAGCTCTTATTAAAAGATGCCTACCAAGAGGATGCATTATGGTTGCACTAAATCAGCATGGCATCCTTCCAGAAACTTGCATCTGATGTTATTGTAAGGACAAAGATAGACCTAACATCCTGGATAAACAGTTAGCGAGGAACTGGAAGATCAGCAGCTCAGTCATCCAAGACAGGGACAAGCACATATATCTGAGGCTAGCTGGTATATATATACTTACAGGAAAGACACACTTGTTTTCTGGCTGAATTGGTTAAGTCCAGGCTGAAAGCTAGTCACAACTGCCATTGCTCTTGCCCCAAAGTAGTGGCATTGCAATGTGTGTAACTGACTTCAGAAGTGCAGCAATACATTTTTGTGTTCCCTAAAAACATCTGAACTAAAATGAAAGAGAATGAAAATTTGTGATTGAAAGAAAATTAGGATATCCAAGATTGACATTTAAATTGGTATTTTGAGGTGTAGACTGATGAATTACAACAATATTTAATAATCTTAAATGCAGTATCCAGGATACTCTCTCCGAGTACTTATAGGTGCTTCCGGAGTGCAATGAGTTCTCGTTCTACCTTCTAAAAATTGGGAGGTTGAATAATGTGTGCTGTGTGATGTGCAAGTGTCAGTTCAGGGCTGACTGACGGTGTTCCTGAACATTTTGCTCAGCTCTATTATGTTGGGCCAAGGCTGTTCAATTCCTTTCTAGTGTTGCTGAGCTGTAGATGTTCTTCTACAAGATTGGCTAGAAAAGAGTGTGTGGAAAGTAGACAGCTTCTGTGCTAGTGACCAAATGAAGATCATGAAAACTCTAAATGTTATGGAATAACTTAAAACAAATCTGATCATACTGAAGCTGAGATGCATTGCTGCCTTTATCCGAAGAAGACAGAAAATCATTTTATTCTTCTGTAATTTCTCTAATTTAGTGAATACCTAAGTGTGCAATCAAGAAAGATCATAGAATACTAGAACAGTTTGGGTTGGAAGGGACCTTTAAAGGTCATCTAGTCCAACCTCCAAGATGCTTCCTTTGACTGTTTTTCTTGTGGTTAGGAAGCAAGAAAAATTCTAGCAGTGTAATAATTAAGGCTTTCTGTAATCACTCAACTACCCTACTTGAAGAAAAAAGGGGAAATGAGAAACTGGGAGAAATTAAAGACAAAGTTCTGGTTCTTTCAAGTATGGTGGAAGGAAATAATGCTTTGGAGAGAATCAGAATCAATGTATCATTTGCAAACTAAATATGTCCATTTAAATATTTTCTCTCTCCTATTGGAGTGGATTAATATTATCACAACAGGATGTACAAAATCAACCTAATATCTTTGAGATCCTCTGAAGAAGAAAATATGGTGAAAGTCCCCTCTTGTGCCATTTTGTGTCAATATCTTTTATTGGTACCTATATATCTGAAAAGAGAAACATCTGCCAGGAAGGAGAAGGCCAAAGAGAAGAAGGTTATGTGGTGGGGAGAGAACATGTGGAGAGGCTCCCAGGAATCCATCAGCCGTGGAGACTAGTGGTCCTGTTGGATCTACAAGAACTAAAAAAAACTTAGGACTCAGCTGAAAAGGTTCAAGGCCACAGACACATATTAGCGTCAGTGACAGGCTGTATCGTTCAGACTCCATCCAAGGAGACACTGGCTGCTATATGCAGACAAAGTAGACAGCATTAGTGTTACATAACTGTTGAAGCAATAGCATCCCTTGAGGGACTTCCTGACCTAGAAGTCAGTGATGCATCTGTGTATGCACCGCTTCTAAATAAGTACCTGGGACTGATGTCCCAACAACTGAGAGTATGTGTGAATGTATGTGTGAGAGACTAAAAAAATGAATGCACTGTGTAAGGTTATCTGATACTAATACCAGCTTATTTACTAGAAAACCTTAATTATTGACAGTGATCTGTATCTTGACTCCATCCTGTATGAGAAAAGGGGTTTTATGACAAAGGAATATAGGATTTTTTTTTATATACCTGTTTGCTTTTAAAAATCATTAAGATGTATATAAATTAGATTTCTTCAAAAATAGCCTTCAAAATCAAGTTTAAACTTTGGTTTTGGAAGTTCAACTGAGATACATCATATATCCACTAGGGAA
>NW_010401569.1:3512-14124 GCF_000710305.1 Buceros rhinoceros silvestris
ATAATGTGTTGAAATGTTTATAAGGTGGTCTTAAACAGAAGATACTTTTGAACATCTAAGGAATTTCCAGTATGGGGGGGAAACCCTATGTAAGGAAGTTAGACTGAATTTAAGTTTTGACTGGCTTGAAATAAAAGCAAAAGAATGGAAGAAAGGCTATAATTATTGGAAGAACATAATGTGATGCTTAGACAGGATGTGAAATTCACTGAGGAACATATTGTGGCTATAATTAGAGATATTTTTTCAGTCTCTTTAAAAATGAGTCATTAGAGAATGCATTAAAAAGTAAAATTCTACGTCTGTTGGGTCTCCCAATTGGGACAGAAACACAAGACCTAAAAGGGAGATGCAAATTTTTTCTTCTGAGGAGCTCTGAGGTTAAATTCCAGAAGTGAGACAGAAATAAAGCTTTGGATGGAGTTGAAAATAAATAGAAACAAAAGAGAAGTAAGATGGCTTGCAGTACTTTCTATATATACCTCTAGAACACATACCAGAACCCTGTTACTCATTTTACAAGGGTTTGAAATTAATCGCTTGGAAGTTTTACAGGATATTCCTTTCATCTTTCATCCTTGCTTCCAGTCATAGGGAAAATAGTTCCACTGTATGTTTTTGTAATGTACACAAAATAAGAACAGCCAAATGATTTAGCTTCAATTCTGTATTCATCTTCAATATAAAATGAACTAGATGGAGAACAGCTTTTCCTATTTGTTGCTCAGCTATAATAAACAATTTTCAATTAATTTGTTTCTAATCATGTAGGACTAAGGGTGAGAAGCACAGATGTCAATTTCTGATTGCAATGGCTTTTGCAAAGAGTTGAATTTTCTGGGCGAGGAGAATTTTTTAGGAAGGAGGTCAATGCATGTAGCTGCCACCACATTTTTCTCAGTCTTTTCGGATGATGAAATGTTCTACCATAAAATATATTGCCTAGAAATTTTAATCAAGCAGCAAGTCAAAGGAAAATGAGCTATACAGTAATAAAGAGAATTCTACTACTTGGTCTATAGTTTCCTCTTTTTTGGGGGTGGCATCTAGTATAGATTATTCTGTAAATCTCTGTCTTATTTCATCTGATCATAATCAGTTTTGAAATGTGCTGTATTTGGTTTGGTTTTTTTTCTATATATGGTTTTGCCATAGACAAAACTTGTGTAGACTTGTAATAAGGTAACTCATTGTCAGTGGTTTATCTGGACAAAAAAAAAAAAAAAAATCCCAACAACCCTGGCAGATTTGGTATCTCTAATACTGCATAAGCAATGTAATTTCTAATTGCTGGAGAGCTCAGGGATGTAATGCTTCATTGAATCTGGTTAAGATAATAAAATACATGTACACTCTGTACTTTGATCTATTTGCTCAATCTACAAAACTTCTTGTTGAGAGTAAAGTGTAAACACCAACAAAGAGTTTTTGAAAAACAGTTATTGCAGTGCTCAGAAGGTGAGGTAGTCTGAATAGATAAGTTTGTGCACAGTTTTTTAGTCTTCTTCATATTGTCTGAAAGTGCTTATAGTTATATTTATCAATGGAATAATGGTGTTTCTGGTAAACGGAATCATTTGTTTAAAAGAGACCTTTAAGGTCATTAAGTCCAGCCCTTCATCCTGCACTGCCAGGGTCCTTAAACCGTGTCCCTCAATGCCACACCTATACATGTTTTAAACACTTCCAGGGATGGTGACTCCACCACTGCCCTGGGCAGCCTGTTCCAATGCATAACAACCCTCTCTGTAAAGAAATTTTTCCTAATATACAGCCTAAACCTGCCCTGGAACAACTTGATGCCTGTTTTCTCTCATCCTATCACATGTTACTCGGGAGAACAACCTGGCTCCCACCTCACTGCAACCTCCTTTCAGGTAGTTGTAGAGTGATAAGGTCTCCCCTGAACCTCCTTTTCTCCAGGCCGAACAACTCCAGTTCCCTCAGCTGCTCCTCATAGGACTGGTCTTCTAAACTCTTCACCAACTTTGTTGCCCTTCTCTGGACATGTTCCAGCACCTCAATGCCCTCTTTGCAGTGAGGGGCCCAAAACTGAACACAGTACTCAAGGTGTGGTCTCACCAGTACCGAGCCCAGGGGGACAATCACTTCCCTCCTCCTGATGGACACACTGTTTCTGATACAAGCCCTGATGCTGTTGGCCTTCCTGTGGCCACCTGGGCACACTGCTGGCTCATATTCACCTGGTTATTGACCAACACCCCAAGGTCCTCTTCTGTTGTACAGCTTTCCAGCCACTCTCGCCTCATCCTGTAGCGTTGCAGGGGGTCGTTGAGGCCTAAGTGCAGGACCCGGCACTTGGCCTTGTTGAACCTCACGCCATTGGTTCATCCCATTGATCCAGCCTGTCCAGATCCCGTTGTAGAGCCTCCCAAACTTTGAGCAAATCGACATACCGACCTAACTTGGTGTCATCTGCAAACTTACTGAGGATGCACTCAATCCCCTCATCTAGATCATTGATAAAGATGTTGAAAAGAACAGAGGCTGCTGATGAGATAGGAGTTCTGCAAGCTGGCTTACCAGTTAAGTCTTACCTCTGAGGAAATTAAAAGGAAAAATCTTATTTTAGAGACAGTATAATATCAAACCACTATACTTCTATGATGCACTGCTATATGGAAACCTACTCTTTTCCTATTCCTATTCCTATTCCTATTCCTATTCCTATTCCTATTCCTAGGGTGAGTCCCTGGGGCAACCTCAGTTATAGTAATGCAATGAAGTATTCCATCTGGTTTAATATTATTGGTTTATTTTCAGAGTGCTAGTACCTAGTCTGGTCGTCAGTACGTGGAAACTTTGGCTATGCAAACACAGCTGGGCAATGGCTCCTGTTAAGATGCCACGCTAAGGTAGATATATCGCTACTGAGCAATCAAGCGCACAGGCCTCTGCACCACAGTATGTTGTACCATATAGATATTCCCTTATTTCTAAAGGCTCCTTAACAGTATTCAAAACAAAACAGATTCCAAGCTTTAACAAAAAATGAAAACACTTTAGAAATATCCCTGTTCTCATAATAACTGCTTTATTTTTAGTTTTGATTTATTAAATAGAGGTTGGATGCCAAGTTAAACAACTTTCATGAAATTGAAAGATATTTCTTTAGTCTGTTACTTCTTGTCCCTGTTAAACTGTTACAGAGATTATCTCTTGGGTAGGGACAGCTTGTCCTCTGAGAACATAATAGAAAATTTTTGTTGAGTTGCATGGGTTAGGAAACACCATAAACTGTCAACTCTTAATGATATGGATAAAATTACATTGAATTTAAAAATTAATGCTTTTTATCTTTACATGTAGTCTCAGGGTAGTTCTGGTCTGTGAGGATTTACATCATTCTAAATAAGAGGTATTGTCTAATGCACCCAAATACAACAGCATGCTTTGCTTTTATATGGAGGAATGCTCATCTGCCAGCAAGCACAGAGAACACTTGATCAGCTGTCTGCAACCTGATGTTGGCTGCGGCAACTGCAACTGTTCTTCCAGCTGGAGACCTAGAGATAAATGTGGAGTAGAACAATCATATTACAGCTAGTTGGCTATGCTTCAAACTAAAAGGTTTTCTCAGGTAGATGAATTTTGATCCATGATTTTTGTCAAACTGATTTAGGACAAATTGTTTGCATGTGCTGGATCATGAACAAACTCAATAGCATATTCGATCCTGTGTCAGCATTCCTCCTTTCTGGTGAATGGGAAGGGAGGCATGTATCCTGGAAGTTTTTATTACTTGAAAGCAGAAAAGAAGTACTAGAAATGCAGGATATGAGGAAGAGAAAGTGAGTGAATTAAGGTTTTATTTGCATTTTTTTTAAGAAACTGACAGCTCACCTTAGTAAGAGAGAATGAAAATAACGACATGCCTTTACATCTTACCTTCTGGTATTGTTAGCACTGTTGAACCTAAGTGTGCCATCCAAGGCATAGTTAGGATGCTATTAAAAGAGTTGCTCAGCTTTTATGTAAATGAAAATATTAATTATGATTTTTGCATTATCAAACTTTATAGTACATTCTCAATAACTAATGTAACTCAGGCAATGATTTATGACTAGTGTATTTTAAGCTACTCAAAGTTTCTAAAATTATGCTGAAGATGAAAGCTCTGCAAAGTAAGGACGTTCTTAGTTGATTCAAAGTTTGAACATCATGGTTAAAACCTGAAAAAAGCTTATGGTCAATTATTTTTTAAAAGGTTCAGGGTAAGGTCTCAAAACTCCACTCCCTTTTAAAAAGGAAGTGGATGAATATAATGATGAAGCTCATTATATGCTTGCATATTCTCTAGTGGAAGGGAAGCTGAGTTAATGTGTTTAAGAACCGCTTTTGTTGTTGTCGTTGTTGTCGTTGTTGTTGTTTTCCCCTCAGAATACCCTTTACTATTTGTTACTCTTGAAAGTTTACTTTCCCAGCATCTAGTACTTCCAGTACAGAATTCTATGGGATGACGCTTAGGGTACCACCACTAATGTTGGTAACATGTTTTTCCCGGTATTTACATTCTTTGTGAAGCAATTGTCTAGGTAACAAGGGCATTGTGATAAATGAATATCACAGACAAAATACGCAGCTCTTCACTTTTTCGGGTTATACTTTTGAAAGGACTTAGAGGACTTTAGTAGGTTTGGTAGAAGAGTATAGATATAAATTGACCCCTAATACCATTTGCATCTAGGTAGATAATCTGACCTAATACTCCTGAAAGATTCATTTATGTGGGTAATTTACTCTGTGTGAAAACCATTGGTGTGTTACAAAGACTTAGTTGCACAGCATTTTCTTGTCCGCATTCTAGAAGCTAAATTATGTTGAAAGTATGCTGAACTTGATTTTCTACATTTTCCCATGTATGTTTTCTTCATTGCAAGTGTCATACAAAGGTAAGTGAGCTGGAAAGACTGCCGTTTCTTTGCTTAATAAATGGCGGTTGAGTTGATCTACAAAACAAGATCTGTGGTGGTACAGACTGGAAGATTAAGAATTGTTTCATTGTACATATTTAACTATTGTAAAACAGAACTCAAGGTCTGAAAGCAAATAAAATGTCCTTTTTTACATGTATGGTTTCAAACAAGCAAACACAGGAGTCCTGAAAATAGCCTATCCACAGGCAAATATTCATAGAATTTTTTTTTTTACTTTTTTTTACCTATTTGTTACCCACCATAATCACCTGTATTAGTACTCAAAAAGTCTTGCTGAGCTTGCAGTTTTTCTTAGATCAAATCTTGCATTGCACTATGCTGTGCACTATTGCACTGTGCAAATAGCTTTCCATTGAAAGTTCAAGAGCTGTTAGATTTACTGGGCCAAGTTCTGCTCTGAGATGTACCCTAATGAGCTTCATAGATAACAGATTCCTCCTCATCTCCTTCATCCTCAGTACACACCACTTTCCTTCAAAGTTCCACAAAAAATAAAAAGTTCCTTCAAACCTCCACAATAAAACCCTCTCTCCACTCAAGGAGTAGCTGAAAGCCAAGTGGGTAAAGGAGGTAGAATAAGCTAACTGAAGAATTGAAAGAGGTTTATTTTCATCCAGTTTCCAAACCTTCCCTAATATTTTCTTCCAAATTAATTTGGAAATCAGAACTGTGTAAGAATTCTGAAAGATAGCTGTAATTAGTTAATGATAGAAGTCTCATTAACTTTTTTATGTATTAACTTGATATTTACTTGCTTTTTTGAATTGTGTGATACTTCTTGAAATGATTAGGGAAAAATAATTAAGAAGCTATTTTGAATCTTTTTCTGTGGTGAGGCAGTAGAGTTATGCTTTAAGTGATTTATGGGGAGATGTTAACAAAAAAATTTTTTATCCTATATTTTAGTTCAATGCTTTCCTTTTGGATAAAAGACAGATCATTCATTTAAAGTAATACACTAATGAATCACTCTAAAGCATTTACAAACAGTCTTTTTATTTTTGCTTTTAAATGTAGCTGTTAAAATTCAAAGAAACTTTTTGAGTAAATTAAGTTATATTACTGAATTATGTAATAAGAGTTCTGAATAACCCATTTAATTACTGTGACTTTCACTATTTGGCAAATTTGGGAAGAATGTTGAGAGTGAAATAGTGATCTCTAGCTAGATTTCAGTGGTTGTATTGGTGGTGTTGTGGTGTATGCCCAGTCAGGAGTGCAGGGTGGGCAGGGAATGGGAGCTGTGGTCAGTCCCAGTCAGTTCCATGTTGTTTTTGCCACTCTTTGTTCCTCAGGAGGAAAACTCCTTGCAGTCTCCTTCCCTATGGCATCCCTCCCATGGGAGACAGTTCTCCTTGAACTTTATCAACTAGTGTGGGTCCCTTGTGCAGGCTGCAAGCCTCCAAGTGATGGACTGCTCCAGCGCAGGATCCCCTCAGAATCACAGCCTTCTTTGGGAGCAGTCCCCTGCTCCAGAGTGAGGTCTTCACAGATGAAAAACTAAAAAAAAAAACAAAAAAAACCCAAACCACCTGTATCTGATACTACTTCTTCAAGCTCATGAACATAGCAAAGAGAATGTGCACATGAGAATATGCACTTATCTGGGACAAACAATATTCAATAAGGATGTGTTTTACAGTAGTGTTGGTCAGTCCCAGTCAGTTCCATGTTGTTTTTGCCACTCTTTGTTCCTCAGGAGGAAAACTCCTTGCAGTCTCCTTCCCTATGGCATCCCTCCCATGGGAGACAGTTCTCCTTGAACTTTATCAACTAGTGTGGGTCCCTTGTGCAGGCTGCAAGCCTCCAAGTGATGGACTGCTCCAGCGCAGGATCCCCTCAGAATCACAGCCTTCTTTGGGAGCAGTCCCCTGCTCCAGAGTGAGGTCTTCACAGATGAAAAACTAAAAAAAAAAACAAAAAAAACCCAAACCACCTGTATCTGATACTACTTCTTCAAGCTCATGAACATAGCAAAGAGAATGTGCACATGAGAATATGCACTTATCTGGGACAAACAATATTCAATAAGGATGTGTTTTACAGTAGTGTGGTATATGCTCTTCATAACACCTTAAGCTGTGCTGTCAAGAAAAAAATCTTGAAGTTGGTATTTTCTTCATATTTGCAGAAGGGCAATGTGCAGCTTCAGTGAACTCTGTGCTGTGATTGACGCTAGCAGAAAAATTATGTAAGTATTCTTTCTTACAGCATCAAACTTTAATCAAACTTTCTCTTAAAGGAAAACAAAGTTTGTCTAGTAGCCATGAGATAAACTTCTAACCCCCTTCCACACTTTTTAACAGAATTTTGTTTATAAGATCACTTACCTTTTGAAACACTTTGCAAAGTGTCCTAGCTTTAACTGTTTTGTTGAAAGCTGTGCTGACTGATAGGAACAGCAAATGAGGACTATAGCTGAGAATGCACTAATGGTGAAAGCTAACCCATAGATGCTGAGTATGGGATGCAGATGGCCAGTGCCTCAGTGATCATAAAGTCTTTACACAGTAAATAAACATAAGAGGAAATCTTTTGTCCTTCTCAGTAGGCATGTCAGTGAATGCGACTGGATGGCTAGTATCAGGGTTTCTGGACTCAAGGTAGTAGTAATGGAGTTCAAAAGCAAACAACATAAAGCTGTGAACTGTTGTAGGGCTCCCTAGCCAACAAAGATGTATGAGGCAAACAAAACATTTCAGAAAAAAAACGGCAGATTTTTTCATATGTGGAGGAGCATTGCAGACTCTGTAAAGGCTAAAGTGTTTGCTGCCTGCAAATATAGAGCACTCACCTGAGTCTCCTCTGATCAACACTGGTTGTCTTTATCCATTCACTTGAACTGCTATCCTCCTTGGATCTCATACTTGCCAGGGGTTTTGGGTAAATCCAAATTTGCAGGGGAAGATGAAGTTAAAAAAAAAAAAATTAAAATATCTTAAGACTTTAGCTTGGACTTGCTGAAGAAAACACAGAGCAATTGTAACTACTATTTATTTTCATCCATCTTAATTGATCTGTTTGCTCCTGAGTCTTCATTTTTTTGCATGTTTACTTTGAAGGGGGAAAATGAGACTTACCAAAATGGTTAAAAGTCAGTCTGAAACTGAGAAAACTGAGATTTATTGGCAAGAGGGAGATGTTAAAAGTGAAGCAGTTGAAATTAAGCCATACATAGGAAAAGTAAAATAAGGTAATAAAGCATTGGATGAATAATAATTAAAAAACTGAAGATACCAAATTTAAACAATAGAAGCAGAAATCAAGCAGTAACCATGTAACAGGTGGAAAGAATTTGGTTTAATATGATGGCAAGAAGGTGGCTACAAAATTTTGTGAAAAGAAATGGAAGTAAGCCACCACGCTGAACTAGACTACGAAATGACTGCAACAGGAGACCTTGATGTAGTTTTGATTCTGGTATCCTGTGGGATGGAGGCAGGGGAGAAGAGCTAGGTGCAGGGATTTCAGAAGATGGAAATACAACAGAAGACTGTACTCTATCTCTATCTCTCTATATATAATTATACAGATACAGATACAATTATGACCCTTAACAAAATCATAAACACCTTTTTTCCCCTTACGGTAAGTTGCACTTTGCACTCGACCACAACAAGGTTCAGTTCTGTGGAAGGCACAGCTGCTCAGGTCCCGTATGCATTGCTTTCATGGTGTTAATAACAGTTTCCTGCAGTTTACAGGCTTGTAGCTAATCTTTGAGAAGCTAGAAAATGTACAGTAAACAACAGCATTTGATAGTGACCAGGAATCCTGATGTTGGCCTGATAAAGACCTAGAAAGATACATAAAGAGGAGTGCAAGGCAAAGACTTGTGTATCATAGCATGTGTAATAAAATCACTCTGATTTAATACTTCATTTTTCAATATTCACTCAGAGCAGGATTTTAGAAAGTACTTCAAAATATAAGAACATTGGCTGAACTTTCTGTATTTTTAGCTTTAGACAGAAGGTCTTCTTGAGTATGGTGCCCCATAATCATGCCTGTGTTCCTTTTCTGAGACTGCTGAAATTTTGGGGGAGTATTCATTCCAAAATAAAATTTAAAAAATCAAAATTTCCAGCAGATTTCTACTGCTAAATTACATGTATTCTAAAAAAAAAAATCTCACCTTTAATGTTTTGTGTTTCTCCGTACAGCTACAAGTATATTAAGCTTTATGAATAAGGGAAAAAAAAGTGCTTGCTCTTAGGTGTTTCTCAAGGAATAGAGACAATGCAAAAGCTTTTATATGTAAAATAAGCTTGAAATAGCCAGAGCCTGCCTTGCTGTGAATGCCTTACGGTAAGAAGAAGATTTAATGTGACTTTTGATGGCGCTCCTAAACAGATGATTAATCGCTCTTCTTTCTGATATCAGTAATTTATGGTATTTTAACACCTGCACTTAAACAAGACTTCTTTTTGCAATTGCAATTATTCGTGCAGAAATTACATGGAGTTTTTCACCTTCAGTTAGTTGTAGGAACACTTATTGTCAGAAGGAGTCTCTATAAAAGCCTAAAAGGAACGTGCACCAGATCTTCATGTACACTGATATTAAAATTCAAGGAAATACCAATTTGTTCTGATGAAAAATATGTCCCCTGAAGAGTGTCACAAAAAATATGAGGTGCAATTTAATCTCTGCTGTTATTTTGTCCTCCAAATTATGTGCTGGAAAAAAAGGAAAAACAAAATAAAACAAAACAAGCTTCAAAGCAGAAATAACTAATGATAACTGACAGCTGTATGTTTTTAAACCTAAACTGAAATTAAACTACCTTCTGGAAGAAATACAGAATGAATGGCCAAGAAAAGGTGATATGACGGAAACTCAGTGGACTACAGAGAATGAGCTCCATGTATGGGTGAAACCATCACTGTAATCATGTTTGAGAAAAGCAGGTTAATTATGTTCCTTGTATTATTTTTATGGATACATAAGTAGAAATTTGCCATATGTCTATTTTTTTAAATGAATCACTACTACTTAAGTTTCTTTTACCAAAAGTGGGTAACACTGTAGTGTAAAGGAAATATTTAGTTGTCATATTTTCAGTCTCCATGGTAATATGTCTCTTTCAGCGTCTCCTATGACTGATCCTTGCTCCTTTCTCCTTTAATCTTGGTAATTTGTATCTTTGTAGTAAACAAGTCAAGTCCTTCCTATTACAGATGGTTTTAAGCTGCTTTTAGGTAACTGTTTTACTATTTCCCCTTAATGTTATTCTACTACTTAACCCCCAAAGGGTCAAAATCTTAGCTGGATAAGCAGTATCAGTGAATACTTCGACACTAGTCGTATGACTAGGTCTACAGAATTGGGATTTTGTGCAGATTAAAAAGGAAGCCGCTGATATACTAATTTTTAAACTGTGAGTAATTGTATGGTTTAGATCTCCTTTCTAAACCAAACTTATTTGAATAAAACCATGTAGTGCATTACTCTTTTGAGGTTGTTGTTTTTTTGTTTTTTACATTATTACACAGAAAATAATTTTTCTAGATTGTCCCGGTTTGAGCTAAGCTTCCTGGTTTGAGCTGAAACTTCCTTGTTCTGAGTTCTGGACAAATTGAATTATTCCATGCAAGTGTGCATTTAATTGGTTAAAAGAGACTCAGGTGCACTGTTACGTGTTAAGGTTATGA
>NW_010401570.1:0-351 GCF_000710305.1 Buceros rhinoceros silvestris
TTGCTTCCTCTGTCAAGACTTCCGTGTGACCGTGTAAGAGACACTGGATAAAGCGTGTGAAGCCTAATGGTGCCAATACTAAAGGGTTTGGGCTTCCAGATGATGGGTGAACCCTGTCTTAACCCTTGTTGTGCTAGAGAAAAATTACATTCATCATGAACTGTTGGCTTCTGCCGTGGCTCGGTTGAAATCTTCCTTCACTCAATCAGAATCAAGTCGAAAGCAGTGGGTTTGTTTTGAAGCTGTTCCCTCCCTTCCAGTAGACCTCAGTCTGGCGACCCGACACCGCTCCTCTGGGGAAGAGGTGTTGTGTGGTGGCAAGCTGGCTGGTGGCACCCTGTGCAGGGGGGT
>NW_010401570.1:482-11542 GCF_000710305.1 Buceros rhinoceros silvestris
TGGCAAGTGGGCTGGTGGCGCCTTGTGCAGGGGTGTTTCTGCCTCCACAGCCGCCTCCTGGCAGGGTGGTATCGAGTGTACAACCTAGAGCTCACTGTGGACCCTCTGGAAATGATGTGTATTATTTGCCACCTTCTCTGTCCTAATGAGTCAGAAGTGAGGTAGAGACAACTGGGTCTCCCAGCTTGAGCACTGGAAAATGAGAACTCCTGATTTCTCTGTGCTGGAGTTCTGGGGCTTAGACCTCTACCTGTCTGTGCTGTTCCTGCTTTCAAACAGGGCCGTGTCTTCTGGCAGCTGCTTGTTTCATATTCATGTTCTGCGATGCTGGTGACTTGTGATGGTAGCTTTTCTTGTTTCTCTTTTTTAAAAGAAGTCTTCACCATGGACCCCCCCCACACTAATAACCAAAGACCCCCAGTTCATCTGATGCATTGCTGCAGCTGGGAACGAGCAGCATTGTGCTCTCCTGTTGAAGCTTGAGCTGCGATCTGTTCCTGATGCTGACAACGCTCTCTTTTTCTCTGTAGGTGCAGTACTGTGGCTTGCTGTTCCGCCACGAGGGCTGGCCCCTGTGTATCCATGAGAAGATCGTAGTCCAGTTGGCTTCCATTGACTGGCAGATCTTGAAGCCTGGTGACTTCTACTTGCAGGTGGTCCCCTATCTGAAGAAGTCTCCGCGAATCGTATTGAAGTGTTTGGCAAGGGACAAGCATAATGTAGAGGAAGTTGTGATTCCAGAAGTTTCCTATACCTCTATTTTTACTCTGGAATGGTTGAGTACTTTCAATGGAGAGCGGATGGGTATAGCACTGGAAAATTGTTTACTAACCACTGATGATAAAATATTTCGTGTGCCCTGGGATCAAGTGGTTAATCCTGAATTTATAAATAAACCCAAAATAATTGAAAACAGTATCATCTCTCCAGAAGTAAGAGAGGAATGCTCAATTTTGTGCCCCCCCATGGACCATGCTGAGTGCAGTTCACCAGACCTAGGATCTCCGCATCTCCAGGAGCAGAGTCCACATAGAGACAACCTGTTCATTAGCAGCACAGCTCCGCAGTTCAGTGAAGCTCTCGTCAACGGTGTCTGTACAAGCCCCGTGCCTCAGGAGGACTTGACAAGTGACCTTGAAGGGGAGTACGTTGAGCTGACGGAAGTTTCACTGCCCAAATTTGAGCTGCAAACGGGCTCTTTAACCCAATCACTAGCTTTAAATTACCTAACTCAGCCCAGAACACGAGTGAATGCGGCTAAAGGCAAGCACAGGTTTATCGTCATTCAGGACAGTACCTACTCCAAGAACTTAATTCAGTCGGCGCTGGTGCAGAAGGAGCACTGTCAAATGGACACTCTGAGAACTTCTGCTACGGAAGGTCTCAAAAATGTGATTCCGCTGGAAAGCAACAAATTGAAGGCACCGGGAGAGCTGTCTCCAGAAGGGCAGCTGATAGCAGGTGATCCTGGAAACATGGGCAATAGTTTTCCTGGCGCTGAGTCTCCTGCCTGCAGTGCGGAGGATTCCTCTGCAGAGCAGGAGAGCCGCAGCGAACACACCATCGACTGGCCCTATGCAAGCTGATAGCAGGTGATCCTGGAAACATGGGCAATAGTTTTCCTGGCGCTGAGTCTCCTGCCTGCAGTGCGGAGGATTCCTCTGCAGAGCAGGGGAGCCGCAGCGAACACCCCATCGACTGGCCATATGCACTGTGCAGCTACAGCGACGTGCGTGCTGGAGATGGTGTCAACTGCAAAGCACAAACGCCTGGTGCTCCTGGAAACACGGAGGAAGAAAGTGATGGTCCTGGTGTTGAAACATCAGAGCAGAGCCCAGAACCAATTCTAGATGCTGCTGCTAAAGAGGAGACGATGCTGAGAGAATGTGGAGAACCACTGACAGAGGCTCAGAATGAGGGGATGCAGATGGATGCCTCTCCTGTGCCTGCCCCGGGGCCTTTGGGACCACTGAAGGAAGGTTCTGACGTTTCTTGTCAGAGTGGCAGTGAAAGTGTTGTGCCAGTCCAGGCCACTCCATCACTTACCGTGCCTGAATGCTTGGCTGTAGGTGTGGAGAGCGGCTCTTCTCCTTCAGGGAACACAGCAGACATGGGAGCTGTCAGCACTTGCTGCAATAATCAGGAAACAAATCTCAGTTCTCCATTAAATCCTCCAGACCAGAACCAAGGAGAAGTAGATGAAATTGAGCTGGGAAGAAGGGACAGCCTAGAGGAAGTCAAAGAAGTTGAACAAATATTGACTGCAAATGAGAATGAGACTAGTCATAGTCACTGTTGTGTTGAAGCTCCTGCAGATGGTGAACAGCAAGAGGAGTCTGCCTGTCAGCAGCAGAAAGCTGAAGAAGCCACACTGCTCCCAACTGCTCCGTCAGCAGAGGGTGATCAGGTGGCAGAACAATCAAATCACAGGGACTCTTTGGGCTCCGATGCGCAAGCAGAAGACCCAGGTCAATTCAGAACCCAGAGAGAATGCTCTGGAGAGAGGTCTGAGGAACTACAAAGACAGGCAGAAAACAAGGGCTGTGGAGGTGCAGAGAACTCTGTGCTCAACCCAGAGCATGCTGTAGTACAGGACTTGCAGGGACGGAAGGAGAACCAGGGAAGTTTTTCTTATGGGGAAAAATCAAAGACTGTAGCCTTAAAAACACTGGAATCCATTGAAGAGGAGCTGGAAGCTGGGCCGCTGTCCTCAGGACCCGCCGAAGAGCCTACAGAGCCCTCCACTCCGCACTCCCCACAAGAGGCAGCTGCTGGGGCAGCAGCTCCTAAAGGTACAGCAGCTGGTGTGGGTGTGTCGATCTGTTTGGGAGCACGGATTGAAAGCGAAGTCCTCGAGGGGTACCTTTGCTGGGAGGCTCTGGGGTAATCGTGCAAACTACAGGGGAATGATTGTTGTAGGGTTTTTTGTGGCTTGAAATCAGCTTTCTCGTCACAGGTGGGGTTTTTGTTTAACAGTTCTTTGCAAATTTACATCGGTACAGAACAAAGTTCCAGCGTAAGACTTTGAATTTCTGTTAATCTGATGGCTGGTTGCCTCCACCTGCCACATTCATCGTGCACGCACTGGGAGTGCGGGAGGAGAGAACGTTGAGCTGAGCGAGGCTTTGGGAAGGTAGCTGTGGCAAAAGGAAGCAGCAGGGGATGCCACAGCAAAACACTAGCTGTGTGACGTGACCTGCAGATCAACAAATGTGCGTGTGTGTCCGTGCTGGTAACGGATTGAAGCACCAACTTGCAGAGGTGAGGGGTTCACCCGCCCTTCCATCCCTTCTCTTCTGGCAGGCTTTCCTCAGCTTGGTTATATTTCAAGTAGGAGCTGTTTAGCTTGAGCAGGAAAGCACAGAGAAATGAAATATCTGTCAACTCAAACGACATGTTTCAGCAGGCATCACCCAGACATCTCGGTGCCCGAGTTCCTCTGCTGGGGCTCTGCTCCGTCAGAAGGAACTGGAGAGGCCATCCAGGTCTCTGCCTTTTGCACCAGCCTGTGTGCAGGCGATGCGTAACCTCGCTGGCACGGCGTTGGCTTTGCCAGGCTCTGCTGAGGCTGGAAAGCTGTAGCTGGATACGCAGATCACCTGGAGGAGCATGTGCGTGGCGGGGGCGGGTGAAACACGCCATTCCAGTTCCACAGCTCTCGTTCCCTGAGACCCCTGGCTAGAAAAATTATGTGGCTTGAAATATGAGTGAGGATCTTGAAAGGGTCGCAGGTACTGAGTCCTGGTGCTAGAGCATATCTGACCCTGTGGAGGGGCAGATCAAGAGCTGCTCACCCCGGGACAGGCTGCCAGCATCCTGGTCCTGAACAGCGTGGACAAGAGCCTCTGCCACTGCTGCGGCCCCGCTGTGTTTGGCTGCAGACACAGCTCCTTGCTCAAGTGTCCAAAAGTCACTCCAGTGGCTGCTTGTTCAGTGTTCCCGTCTCTTCTGTCTAAAATTAGCCTGGTCCAGTGTGTGAGATAATAAGCGTGGCGTACTTGGTGCTCTGCAGGACGAGTCTTGGCCGCTGCTGTGAGTTTCAGCAGTGACAGACCCCTCTGGGGAATGTGGGGAGTTTGTTTTTAATGAAAGACAGTTTAAATGTTTAAATGGGGATTTGGCTGAAATCAGTGACGCTTGTGGCCCGGTTCTGATGATGTTAAGCTTGGACATTGCAGTTAACCCCCCCGTGCTGTTATCTCAGCGTTTGTAAAGCAAAAGAAACAACCTAATTCACCAGAAAACCCCCCAAACCAACCAACCTCTTTAAGGCACAGGGCAGCTCAGATATCTGTTAATGCCAAGAGTATTTCTCAAATGCTACGGCTGGAGCTGTAATAAGCTTAATCCATTCAATTACGTTTGATTGCTTTGAGATCCAAAGGAGCCATCCCCTTATCTAGCCCCATTAAAGCCTCAGAGATGTAATAATAAGATAATTTACGGATTAAATTACAAAGTGGAGCAAATGTCTTGCAAATGGACTTTTCTCTTCCAGCCAGTCAGTCTGTAGAGAATTTTACTCACCTAACTGGGGTTGGGGTCCTTTTGCTCCTGAGGTTGGAAAGAGCAGAACTTGGAGATTATGTCAAAATACACATTGAGAACTGGGGCGTCTGAGGGAGCTGTGTCTGCCCCATAACTCTCCCCTCCCTCCCACTCCCAGTGAGCTTCTTTTCTGCACAAATGTGATTTAACTTCAAGATTTTGAGGCAAATGCGAGCTGGTGGCTTAAAACTTACCTGGTTTCATTCCCAGATTGTGCGGCTGCTGGTTTTCCTGAATGACTAACTTGAAAATGAATTTTGAAACTGTGCAGCTCTGGAAAGAATTCCTCTATTTTCGGGGGTGGAAAATGTCTTTATATACAAGAAATGGGCTGAAAAGCCGCGCTGGGGCATATTCAGCAGCACCTGTTAGGGCGTTCCGTTCCGCTGCCTGTTACTGGGTGATGTTAGCAGAGATGATCCTGGTGCCGGGGCAGTTTGCAGGAAAAATGCTAATGCCTCTTTGAAATGCACACAAGCAAATCCTCCTCCACCACTTCCTTAACCTCGGGGAAAGGTGGAACCTGCAAACGCGGCAAATGCAGCTGTCCCAGTCCTCCATTTGCTTTTTGATGTAATCCTCCGCATTCTACAATTTCCGCTTTAGTAAGTGCCTCCACCCCGGGTTGCACAGAACAAACAGTGCGCTTGGGCCTCTTCGGGGGGAGGAGGGGTCTGCGCTTCGGAACCGAGCCCGAGAAGCTTGGAAAGGGCTTTGTTTGGACAAGATGTACGCAGGCTGAGGCTGCACAGCTCCAGTGAGGTTTCCCTCAGCTCCAGTCCCAGGACTGTGTCTGGTGGGCTGAACAACATGCTTCTCTCCTCATGCTTTGTGGTGCTGCTGCCTCGTTCTGAAGAGGGATCCAAGGCGAGGTGGCCACATCCATTTATGTCTTTCTTTTGCCCTGGTCTATATATAACAATGTTTCCTTTCTTGTCATCTTTAAATGCCACCTTTTGGTCTTCTTTGCAGACTTTCTTTGTTTACTGCAGATCTCTTTACTCCAGACTGTGTGGTTCTGCTTATTCCCAGGCCTTACAGCTCCTTGAGGAGTCCCTGATTCGTGTTCTCCTAGACAGTCTGTCAGCCCTTAATGGGAAACCTTTGGGGCACAGCTCACATGACTCTTGTCTTCAAGATCCAGCTACGGCAGACCAGTGCCCCTCTAAAATGCTGTTTCAGAAAGATCTAGCAATGTTGTCCTGAGTGAATGACGACTGGGATGTGGAGGCTGAGGTACAACGCTGAGCTCTGCTGCGTCCCAGGCCTGTGTGGAGCCCTGAAGCCGTTGCAGCAGCTTACGTGGCTGAAGGCAGCAGATGCCAAGCTGGGTCCCAGGGATGGTCCCTCAAGAGGGGCGTTACCAAAGAGTAATGAGCAGCAGCTCCATCACGGCCTCCATGGTGCAAAGCTCCAGAGCCCCTCCTAGTTTCCCCCCGCTGCCGGGTCGCTTTGCGCAGTGAGCCATGCCGCCACTGGCACTTCCTTCGCCCACTTTAGCAATTTTGAAAGTAGTTTGGGCTGAGCCTCAACCCGTAAATCTCCTTCACTGCTAAAACTTGTACTGAAAGCCACTTCAAGGACTGCTTTGTTCCTGGTCCTGCCCTTTAATGAACTATTGGAATCTGTTAGTAAATAAACTGAGTCAGGTGTCAGCGTTGTTGATGCAGCAGGAAGGCAGGATGGTCGAAGGCAATTTTAAATAGCAATTAAAACATCTGACTTCATAGCGAGCAAATAAATACTCCACTCTTCTATTTTCCTAGAAGGTTGACTTTTTTCTTGGTAGTTACTGAAGTGTCAGAGTTTTTGGCAAAGTACAGCTTTTTCTTTATCCTGCCAAGCTATGGGATAGCCTAGCAGTGTCCTCAGGATGCTAAAGAAGTGTTGTTGAAGACGTATTCTTGGCTTCTAAGTCTTATAATGTTGGGAAATGGGGAATAATACTTCTTACGTGGAAGGTATATATAATTTTTTTCCTCCTCTCCAGCTACTTTTACACTGAAACTTGTTTAAACTATCATGTAGCAGCTAAGATAGTTAATTTTAGAATTACCTGATTCTGATAAGTTGTACTTTAGAGCTGAGGTGTCAGGTGAAGGAAGCATTTTCTCCAGTTCTCCAGCTCAAGCAGAGCTGATTGGTGTAATCATCCGGTTCTTCAGGGTTTTAGAACAGGGTTCTGACTTCCACGTTCACTCTTAATTAAAGAAGTCTGGATGAGCAGAACAAGGTCTCTCTGGCTAATCTCCAGCTGATTTCTCGGCCTCGACTTGACTTCACAGTCTCAGGAACTAATCTGAAAGTGCTGTTGGGGGAGTCATTCTGCTCCGATGGAGCAGCTCTCCCTGTCAGAAGCTGGTTTATCACTTCAGCGGGCTCGAGCGGCTGGAGCTCAGCCAGGGTGCTGCCCTGTGCCAGACTTCCAGGCTGCGAGCAGACGTGGACTGCTTGATAGGTTACCTTTAAAGATGACTTTGACTACAGTAATCCTGATCTGAATTGAGGTTTAGTACCTGCAAATGTCACAATAAATTGGTTACTGGTTTTAGAATTACGGTAGTATTAGTGTTAGAACCAGTTTTGGAACAGGCACACTGCTGGTGTGAGGACTGGACGAGCTGTGGAATGCTGGGGTTGGGGGCACGTCCCTCCCCAGTCTTGTCCTGACCCGGGGTCTTTTGGGTGGAGCTCTGCTCAAGCTTCCGACTGCCACTTGTCTTTCAGGGATGGTGTCGGAAGGGGCAGGGACGAGAAAAGAAGCAACTGGCGCAGATGTGTTGAAACCAGTGAGTAAAGCCAGTGCCCTGGAGGAAACCTCAGCAGCTGTTAGTCCCCCACCATCCCCAGCTCCTGGGCCTGCCTGGGGTGGTCGGTCTGCACCTACCATCGTCAAGGATGTGAACCCAGAAGTGCTCCGGAGCGGAGTCGCCTGCCTGCCTGGTGAGTAGCAGAGCCGGAACGGCTCTGGGGAGCGTGGTTTGTGGGAGGACGAGGGAGGTGAGCCTCTGTGTGCACTGCTGCAGACCGCTGCCGGTTCCATTTCTGTCACCCCAAACCTCTGCAGAAGCAATGCTTCTTGAATCCTTCAAAGCGTCTGGACGGGACAGACAGGAAGTAGAACTTCCCTCTCGTGAAAGTTGTGTTAACTCGCTCTCAGGAGTCTTAGAATGTTAACCAAGCGTGCGTGAGTCAGAAATGCCCAGTCTGTGGGCTCACACCAGTGGCTCGAGAAGAGTGAGGGTGCAGCTAATGATGGGCTGGTGGGCCTGACATCAGCCCTGGTCGAAACAATAGGAACTTGATTCACACGGGAGGTAATTAAAGGACGGGAGCATCGAAGATGCTGTTTGACGGTGCTCTCGTAAAACCAGTTTATTCTTCGTAATTAGAAGTTGGGGTGATTAAATGTAGTTGCCTGGATGTAATAGATTTTTAGAAAACATTTGATTCCATGACACATGGTGTTGAAAGGGATCTCCCAACAAAGGGAGGGTGAGCAATGGGTGGGGTGAATGATAGCGTAGCTACATAGCAGGTGAGGGAGGGAGGACGTATCAAGGGAGGACTTCCCAGAATTGTTCTGCTGAGATCAGCCATAGGTCAAATGTTATTCAGTGTTTGCATCTGATATGGCAGCGAGTGCTGCAGGTAGAACTTCTCATGGGACAAATATCGGCGGAGCGGTGAGCAGAGCCGAGGCTGTTGCATGGAGCAGCCTGGCTCGCTTGGCCCACACAAGAGGTCTTTGTGTTTCACCAAACATGAAGGAAAGCGGAGGAAGTGACATCCGCCTCACCAGGACAAAACAGCCGTTTGGCAGCATCCATGTGGGCTTGCTCCCTTCCACAGCCAGCGAGAGGGTTGTCCAGTGCCGGGCGGGGAGAGAGCTACGTTCGATCAGCTCACGTACGAGCTGAAAATTGGCCAGGGAGCGGAGGAGAGGTCAGGCAGAGCTGTGCAGCGTGGAGAAATCGGGAAGGAGAGCAGGGAGGCAGCACAGTGACTTCCCACTCTGTGCCAGGGCTGCGAGGCCAAGGTTGACCTCAGATGTGTGAAGGGAAGGGGATGACTAGCCAGGCTAAGAACACGATCTTCCATCTGTGTACTTGTCGGTGATGCCTCTCAAATTGTTTGGGGTGTTTGGATGCCTTTGTTCTAAAGGAAATGGTGAGTATTGGGGGTGGTGCAGAGAAGGGCAACAGCCCTTTCTGGTAACTGGATTGGATGGCATATGGCAAGAGCCTGGAAGGTGGTTTGTCTCAAAGTGAGAGAGAATGAGATGACAACATCTTTGTGCAGGAAAGGAGGAAAGGGACATAAAACTTTGCCAGCTTTCTGGAAAAAGGTGAAATGAGAAACCAAGTGCTGGGCAGAGCTTTGGTTCATTCAAACATGGAACTTTGCCTTGGTAGATAAACTGTCAAAACAGACTCCAGGGGAGGATTTCTGATCTGCTGATTGGGTTGGATCAGCAGTTGAAAAATTACAGGGTTTGAGAGAGAGGTCTTGGAGACAAGCTGATAGTCCCTGCTGCTGTGGAAACGTGACTGTGTGATCTAATGCTCTAGCTGATTCCTTTGTCCCGGTAATGTCCAACTGTTCAACAAGATCATGAGACTATAATTCTGTTAGAAAAGATAATTTCTACAACGAAAAGTGAATAGGAGTTAATGAACTAGTAGCTGATGGAGTTAGGAAGACATTTTCTTTTCAGGAGAGTTTCTTTCCGCATTCTGCTCCTGAATCATCTGGCCATGCTGCTGTTGGAGACCCGGCCCTGGTGGCTGCGGTCACTTTTTTGACCTGCTCAGGCCATTCCCAGGCTGCTATATGGAAGTTCAAGGTTTAATTGAGTTCTGGTCATGCCCAGCCTCCCTGATGGAGAGGAGATGTTGCTTTAGAGTAAGAAAGTTTTTGCTGAGCCTGGTTATTGAGCCATTTTTCTGGTAATTGAGTGCTTTGGGCTTTTTATTTTCCAATGGTCCCCCTAGCTTATGACACGAGGTATATTAATAAGGTTTTCCTAATTTCTTCCATCTCTCTGGTTATGCGGTGACCAGAATACACTGTTTTGGGAGTAATAAAACTCCTGAATCACACAGACAGTGAAAGGTTTTCCCTGCTGTTAGCAGGAGAAGCCGTGTCCCAGTCCTGGTCCTGGGGAGGGAGAAAGCCCTGCTTCTGAACAATGCCCATCTGTGTCTGTGGCCCTTACTCAAGTCATGACCTGGTGACAGGTTGCCATCACACCAGGGTGGTTTTGTGTGCCTTGGGCTGTCCATCTGTATCTGTTTTACCTGTCAACTCACATGCTTGTCCCTGGGATGGGGAAAGAGGTGGTCCAGGGCAGTACCTCCTGTGGTAGTAATAAGAAAAAGCAACGGAAAGACGGAGCTTTCTCTGGGTTTGTCTCGTGCTTGGAATTTTTCCTTCCTCTGTCTCATACAATTCGTATGTCAGGAAATGGCTTCTGTTTGCGTGAGTCTCTTTTCACACAATAGAGGTTCTCCGGATCACTTACCATCCTGGTGACGTGGACAAGCACGGGGTGCTGGAGCAGGCTCCCTCCACAGGCCTGGCCCCCTTTTGAGCGGCAGAGGCAGCGCTGGGTCTCAAGTGCTGTGTCTGCCTGCTCTCTCCTCTCCTTCACATCTGGAGAGGAGGCTGGGCATGACTCCAGACATGGCACTGCCACATCCTTCTCTTTGGAACTCTTGGTGCACCTGGTGGCTAAAGCCTAAAGCCAGACTGTCACTTAGTTTTGGGAGCTCACAGGACAGGCGTGGTTCTTGTGATAAGCCAAGTCTTTGGGCTTTTGGAAAGCAGGGAGGAGAGAGCTGCTGTCCTGAGGCAGAGAGAGCTTTCTCCTTCCTCAGCATATCACAGCCTGGCCATGGTCTCGTTTACTCCCTCGGCACTGAGCAAGCTCTGAAATTCCTGAAAGCCTGGCACCGACTCTGCCCGTGTCAGAGCAAGAGTGTGCTCTGGGCTGAGTGCTCTGCAGCCCCTGAGTTGATGCTCCAGGGCTTTGCTCCGGGAGGAGGTGTCTGGGTACGTGCTGGGCTCAGCGTGCCATCTGTGTGCTCAGACTCATTGGGTAGCGCGTGTTGGTCTGCAAACCCGTCCGCGTTCTCTCTGACAGCAGTGTGGATATTGTGTCGGAAACGGGGGTGAGGTTATCTTGGGTTGAGGAGTTTCTTGCTTTTCTCACAAGGTTGGGTTATCGTTAGCCAACTTCAGCCGTGTTTTCTGAAGGATGTGTGTTTGGGTAGAAGAGAGCTGTTGAAATTTAAGACTACCGTGACAAAGACATGCAGAGCTCAGCTGCTCTGGGACAGCATTTGAGCACTTTGGAAGTGAGTTTATAGCCTACCTCAATCTGTGATGTACTCTGAGTTCTGTGGAGCGTTTCCAGGAAGGTGATGGGTGGCAGTAGGGGAACATCAGGCAGTCACACCTGGATCCAGGCTCTGCCAACTTCCTTGTGTGACATTTCCCCCCCCCCCCCC
>NW_010401570.1:11640-12030 GCF_000710305.1 Buceros rhinoceros silvestris
CCCCCACTCCTTTTTACGGGTACCAGAGATAAATCGGGACGTGCGGTGGCCATAATAACCACGAGGAACACAGCCTGGTTAAACCCCCACTGCAACACCACCGAGCTCGTACGCCTCCTCCTGTACCTGCACAGCATCCCAAGGTTTGTGATGCTCCTGGGTTGGCAGGGTGGACTCTGCTGCCGTGTCTGCTTCACCTTTTGGTGGGGTGGAAGGTGAGGTGGAGGGGAATGGGTCAACTTCATTGGCCTAGGAACCTGACCCAGATAGCCCTGAAACTGTGCAGGTGGGGATCTCCTGGCAGGGTGAGCTAGCTCGTGTTCAGCAAGCACTTGGGCTGTTCTCTGTGTGCTTGTGCACACACGGGGTGATAGAGTCAGGGATGTCCTG
>NW_010401570.1:12097-15372 GCF_000710305.1 Buceros rhinoceros silvestris
GCAGGGTGAGCTAGATCGTGTTCAGCAAGTACTTGGCCTGTTCTGTGTGTGCTTGTGCACACACGGGGTGATAGAGTCAGGTATGTCCTGAATGTTTTCATGCCTTGCTGTGAGTCTGGGCTGTTCGTGTTTCCCTCCACTAGCTCAGAAAATGGGATTTGGGAGCTGTGATGGGGCAGTCATGCAGCAGCTCTGCAATTCAGTGTTGTGACATGATATTTTAGGGCCGGGCCTCCAAGCTGAGGGGGAGGGAGAATCTACAAAGGTTGAGAAAATCTGCCTTGATGTCTGGCTGACAATTGTTCTCGGAGTCTGCAGTCTGGAGTTTGCTGCAGCTACTCTTGCTTTCACTATGCGTCTCTTTCTCCCCCCCAAGCTCATCTCAAGCTCTGCAGAGACTTGGATTTGCTTTTAGATGATTAGTAAGAGGTAAAGCTAACTCTGTTAGTGGTTTATTTTTGTGTTGAAGACTTTAAACCAGTGATAAAAGGAGCAGGCTTAACCCATGAGAAAGCTTCTGCTGCTCAGGCTTTGTTTCTTACGCTTCTTCCTTTGAAGGTAATTCTGGGCAAGACAGGCTTTGGCTCTGGTCCGGCCTGGCTGTTCTTGTGAGGCAGCGTGGCCAAGGCTGGGCTTGTCACTGGAGACAGTTAGGAAGGACTGGTTTTCCCACGTGGATCGCCCAGAGCAGGTGTCGTCACTTTTGCCTTCAGTGAGATGTGCCCTAGGATTGGGAGAAATGGGAAGTTCAGGTGGAAATAGCAAAGGTAAAAATGGAGCAGTCCAGGTGCTGGTTTCCATGTATAAACTTTGGTTAGGAGAAGGCGGCCAGTTAGTCCCCCGTCCTTACAGAGCCTCCATGTACTGGGTTTTTCACCCTGTCACAACTAGGGGTTCTGAGTCCATAATCTTGTTGATTTTTGTTGGTCGCAAATGTGACTTCTTTTTCTCTGTCCTTGCAGACCAGAATGTCAGGCTTTGGGTCTGACTGTTCTTGTGGATGCTCGTCGCTGTTCACCAGTTCCTGCTCTCTTCAAGGCGTTCAGCATATTGCAGGTGAGCCTCGAGCCTGGGCAGAGGAACACTTGCTGGCACGGTTGTGTGTTACATCTCCATCTGCTGCTTGTGTCTCCACCTGCCAAAGCTGACTGAAAGCCAGGAGGCAGATGGAGTTACGCACCTAGCCCTGTTCTAGGAGGATAAGCTGGACTTGTCAGATTGCAGACAAAGCAAAAAAACCAAACAAGCCTAAGTCAGGGGAGAACACCCCTCCTGATTTGCTTCCATCTCTGTGCTGGGAACAGCCTGTACCCGGCTCTAAATGTTGTCATGAATTATCGTGCTCGAAGATGTTGTCTCCTGCATGGAGGGGCTGTGTGAAATACATGGGGATTTTTGCCCACCATGAAGAAAGGAAGAAGACAGGCCTCTGCCTGAGTGCTGCGTGGGGAACAGCCTGTACCCGGGTCTAAATGTTGTCATGAATTATCGTGCTCGAAGATGTTGTCTCCTGCATGGAGGGGCTGTGTGAAATACATGGGGATTTTTGCCCACCATGAAGAAAGGAAGAAGACAGGCCTCTGCCTGCTGTGGAGGGAGGAAAGGCCTGTCTGGTGGAGGGGCTCAGGCAGCTGTTAGGGTGGCTGTCGGTGAATGGTTGGAGTCAGATACGCGGTAACTCCATATGGCTTCAGGTCAAAGGCCTTTGTGTCAGTCACTTGGACAGCAAGTGATTGTGTTGCTCTGTGCCCTGATGGAAGTTGTCTGCTGCTGTTGGACGGCCAAGGGGATGCTGGGCTGTAGCTATGACTGATCCTGTGTAAGCAGGTGTTGCTTTTACATCAGAGCTTAAGTCTCTTGAGACTTGCACTCTGCAAACTGGAACAGAGCTATGCCTTAATGAGCTGGTGTGTCTGTGGTTTATGTGCTTTGGTGCCACATCTGAGGGCTGGGGCTGAGTCAGAGCTCTGTCCTCCTGCTTCCTGGGCTGGGTGGAGCTGTGAGCTCTATCAGCATGCTCCTTCTCTGGTGCAGGGCTAATCTGGTGCCCTGCTCGGTTCTGCAGAGGTAACGAGCTTCTCTTCTATGCTGTGCCCACATGGCAGTGGGCTTGCTAAAGCTTTGGAGCATGCCATCGCTTGTGGCTGCATGCTCGTGTCTTAGTGGGATGATTTGGAAATAGCAACATGTTGAGCCTGTCCCTAGTCTCATACAAGCATGGCAAGAATAAAGATGTTCTAAGTGTGAGTTTCCTAGGCTTGGTAACGAGGGATGGAGGGAGGGGACGCTTTTTGCAGTGCCTCTGGAATATCCCGCTGTGGTGGTTGTTTGGCTCTGAGCACCTCGTTATCAGGGTGGTGCAACGATTAGTTACCAGGGATTAATGTGCTGCAAGACAGATTGCTGGAGCTGCGTGTGTGCTCCAGGTGTGCTCCTGACTGACAGGTTGATTACTCTGCCTGTGGTTTTCCAGTCCTTACACCAACTCTTCTGCAGCATCCATGGGCAAGACCTCTTCAGCTAGCTCAGCATCTGGTTATGGTGCAGGAATAACTCCCTGGCTCCTCTCAGCCTTTTGGAGCTCCTTGCTGTTTACCTCTGTGATCCCGTGGCAGGACTCTCATCTGCTGTTAGAGAGAGAAACACAGAAAAGTGGTTGTAACAGCAGTGAGGCAAGCTGGGCTCTCTGGACTGCAATGGGGTGTGCTGGCCAGAAGCACAGGCTGTGTGTTGTGCTTGTAAGCTCACGGATCCATCATCTCCCTGGGGTCCTTTCTGAAATCCCTGATGTATCTCCCAGTGTCTCAAATCTCTGGAGCTCATTTCTCTGCTGTTCCACTCTCCGCTCCAACAAGGTTTTAGCGACTTGGCTTTTGTGAAGCCTTCTGTGATCGTGTGGGTGGACTCTGTTAGCTGTTGAGATCCAGTGCTGCTTGCTCAGCTTTGAAGGGATGTTTTCCTTGCTCAGTTCTGAAGGCACATCTTCCTCTGGAGTAGTGAGGAGCAGCACTGCTTTGCAGTGGGTGGGTACAGATCCAATGACCTCATGCAGAGTCCCTTCCTGCTGCAGCGCTTGGATATATTAACCCTGAAGACCCTCCCTGGGGAGGGAAGACTTTGATCCCACAGGTTTCTGCTTCAAGATCTGTCAGTCTAAGGAAATACTTACTCCACTCTTGCATCTTTCCAGCATAAATGCATGAGCAGAGTTTTAAAGCGCTAATAAATAGGTTTTGGTGTTTACAGGTAGCTTTACATACAGCACTGGGACACTG
>NW_010401570.1:15453-28902 GCF_000710305.1 Buceros rhinoceros silvestris
TCAGTTGCTCTGTCCAGAGTCACCTGGTGAACTGGTGAAAGCTTCTCATCCTCTCTGCCTTCAATGTGGAGGCAGTTGTGCTCTGCCAGACTTTGTTCCTCCTTTCCTTTTTAGACTGTGGGTGGCTGGGAAATCCTTCTGTCCCAGCCAGCACTGGGAGCAGGGGCAGAGTGCCGTGGCAGAGCTAACTCAGGAAGGAGCAGGAGGAACTCTGGCAGCTCTGTGTGAGGTGAAGGGAAATGCTCAGGGCGTGCTTGCTGCAAGAATAGATCGTGCTTGTTCCTGTGGGAAGCTGCATAGCGATGCTTTGGAGCAAGGATTTTTGTGTTGGTAAATGCTGCGGTGATGTTTGGTCACAGGGTGGTCCCGAGTGAGCTCTGTGCTGGGGAACCCGTCCCCGGGTCAGGCAGCAGGCAGGGCGCGAATGGTGGAGTGTGTGCGCTGGCTTTCAGTGAACAGATACCTGTGGGATTTCCCTCTGCCTGAGTCTGTATCGAGTGAGAGTCTCTTGAGTCAGAGCTCCATTAGAAGTGTTTGCTTTGAGATCAGACATGGTGTTTGGGCACTCTTCCATCTGCACAGGCGCTCCTGGCAGCCTGGGCTTCACACCGGGCCACTGATGTTAAATCTGGCCATGGGCTTCCATTTGGGTCAGGAACCAGAAGACTGTTTGAAACTTCAGTCTGAGAAAGTTGGAAGAAAATACCTAATTATCCTTTTAAATAATAATAAAACGACGGGTATTTACCCCGGTTGATGCCCCTCTAGTCTTTGCTGTCCATACTGTGCCTGTTTTGGGAGGCGCAAGACTCTGTTTCTTTGCTTGCAGATAGCTGGCTTTGTTAGCAAAGGTGAAAGGAGACTGCAGAAAGCTGCAGGAAAGCTTCTTCAAGCAGCATCCTGCTGCTTCCAGCGCTGCCCGTCTCCCGAGGTGCTCCTGTAAACTGTTGGGTCAATCTGGATTGCCCCATCGGTGCTGGATGAGACCGACTGCTCTTCAGCTGCTTAAAGAAAAGAATATGGTGAAAAATACTTGATTTCTGTGGAAATATTCCTACTTCTCAGACTGCAAAACCCCGAGCTTCTCCCCTGACGGGTTTATTTGTGGATGGTTTTTCAGTTTCTATTTTCAGGAGTAACAAACAAGCAAGCGGGTCTCTTGGCTGTTGTTCTAACTTCGTGTTACACCATCACTACCTTTATCCCTCACTCGATTGCGCATCTCGTGACTCTTGGAGTAGAAGAGGGGTTGTGAAAGAATAGATTTAGTTAGTGCTATGATCAGTCTTGAAACTGTGGCCAGTCTTCATCTGTCAATATTTCCTAGCAGAAGAACTCATAGTGATACCCCCCATCCTCTCTTCAGATAGGCTTCAGTATTTACCTACTACAGCTCAATTAAGCAACAAATTCTTCTTGGCCTTTAGATCAGTGTTCAGGTAACAGTGAAAGTGTGAATAATTCCCTCTGGAGAAAGGGGGGTGAGAAGACTCAAACCTCTCACGTTTGGGAGGTGTTTCAGTTGGGATTTTTTCCTGCCTGTTCAAAAGGATCCTGTTTTAGGCCTAGATGAGAGGAAGGTCCTTTCCTCTGCTCTGGAATCTCTGCTGCTGCTTTCACTTGCAGAAGTGGGTCTCCTTGTGTGGGCTTTGTTTCGTATTTGCTGTGCTGAGCCCAGTGTCGGGTGAGGTGGCTCAGTCTCTGCTGGTCCGCTTGCCTCCGTGTTCCAGCTCTGCTGCTCCGGTCGGATACTTAACCCTAAGCACAGCTGGAGCTACGTGTATTTTAAACAGGTTTCCCTGCTGTGCAGCATGTTTCTCGCAGCTCCAGCAATACCAGAAAGGATTTGTTGCTTGACAGTTTCATCTTGCAGAGACCCTCTAGGAGTCATCAAGGTGGGATGGCTCTTATTTAACTGTGTGGGATGACAGCTTAAACGGCTGTTCTTCTCGCTATCCCAGTCCTGGCGACGGGTGCGCAGTGGGTCCTGTCTCTGTGCTCTGGACCTTTCTGCTGTGTTTCCCTCTTTCTGCTGTCGCTGGCTCTCACTTCCCTGTAGAGTGCTTCTATAACTGGAGAGCTGCTCCGGGATCACCGGGTTTGAAGCACAGCTGCAGACATCCCTTGTCTTTGGAATTTCAGTAGCGACAGGATGTAAGTCCTTGATTGTGAGTTGGCAGAAAGTAAAGATGACTTTTTTGGCACTGCAGGGGGAAAAACCCGACTTCCTTTCAGTTAGAAGTGACCAGGGAAGTTATCGAGAAAAATCTTGGACGTGGAATGTGGTTCGGTTTTTTTTTTCTTTCCTCCGACACATTTCCCTGGGTAGAGTGTTTTTAGACCTGTCCTCTTTCATTGCTTCCTTAAATACTGCAGGACTAGTTGATCTGAAGCGAACTACCTTGAGGTCATAGCCCTGGTGCTCTGTGGAATGGCCTTCCCTCCCCTGGTGACTGCCTTTGGGCTCTGTACCATGTACAAACCCGGTACAGTACCTTCTCCTTCGGCAGGCGGGTAACGGATTTACACTCTGTTCTCTCGTAGGACATAGATCCTCACTGTGTTCATGGAGTGCTGCTGCTGGTCGAGAGAGATCTGACTTTTCGGATGGAGAAGCCACCAGTGGGACAGGTAACAGAACCATTCACCCAGGGCTGCTGGGCAGCTCTTAATATCCTTTATTTAGCTCTCAAACAGCGAGTTCTCTGTCCACCGGTGCATGTTTCTTCTCACATGAAGTGTCTGCAGTTGTCCTCTGTATTTTATGGTTGTGGTCTCTTACGGGTGTGGTATTTATAGGGTTGTAAAGTTCATGTAAGCTGAACAGATCTCTGTCGTGCTCTGTTTATTGCTGAGCCCATCAGTGACATTTGTGCCATAATTATGTTTGTCTGCTGGGGCCCTCCAGACACAGGGGGTTTGCTGGGAGCTGTACGAAGGAGCCCTGCACAATTAACAGTAATAGAGATGCTTTTCACGATCTGTTCACAAGGGGGGAATTCCTTGGTCAGGAAGAGGTCATGTTGCAGCTGGAATGTCTGGGAGGACTAACAGGAGGTGCTAATGGAGGAGGGAAACCCATCACAGCATCGCTGAGTGCTGGCGGTAAACCTGCCTTGGGGTTCCAGAGCTGTATCAGAAACACAGCTCTCGGCCACTCTGTGGTGAGTGACTAGAGCTGAGGAACCTCCCTCTGCTCTATGACTGTTACAGACCACAGGAGTGGACTGGAATTCCGTGCCTGACGAAACCCAGTTGACTTCAGAGTAGGCTGGGACCTCCCTTTTGGCTCTTGTGGTGGCAGACATTGTGAATGGCTCAGGTTTGCTGGGGTGGTGGTGATAGGGGGTGTGTTTTACCCTAAAAGACTAAAGGATAACAGATGCTATTAGACCATTTCCTCCTTGCCCACATTGGAAGGATTCAAAGAGAGAAAGGGGGCTGCAGGCATGCAGGAGCCCTGCACAATTAACAGTAATAGAGATGCTTTTCACGATCTCCTGTTCACAAGGGGGGAATTCCTTGGTCAGGAAGAGGTCATGTTGCAGCTGGAATGTCTGGGAGGACTAACAGGAGGTGCTAATGGAGGAGGGAAACCCATCACAGCATTGCTGAGTGCTGGCGGTAAACCTGCCTTGGGGTTCCAGAGCTGTATCAGAAACACAGCTCTCGGCCACTCTGTGGTGAGTGACTAGAGCTGAGGAACCTCCCTCTGCTCTATGACTGTTACAGACCACAGGAGTGGACTGGAATTCCGTGCCTGACGAAACCCAGTTGACTTCAGAGTAGGCTGGGACCTCCCTTTTGGCTCTTGTGGTGGCAGACATTGTGAATGGCTCAGGTTTGCTGGGGTGGTGGTGATAGGGGGTGTGTTTTACCCTAAAAGACTAAAGGATAACAGATGCTATTAGACCATTTCCTCCTTGCCCACATTGGAAGGATTCAAAGTGAGAAAGGGGGCTGCAGGCATGCGTGTGGAGAGAGAGCTACAGAAGATGTTAAACACACTGAACAAATCCACAGGGTGTGGGAGGGAACAGAGTGAAGGCTCGAAGACATGGGCATGCAGGAGGAATTGGAAGCATCATCACTATTTTATAAGGAGGTGGAGCCTTCACAACGTGTGTGTGGGGGGTTAAATATCTGCACCCGAGTTTCTGTGTCTGAGCTGGCTTCCATATACCTGCAGGAGTACTTGGGTCTTTCTCTGCTGAGTATAGAAATGCTCTGAGGTCCTCCAGACTCGCAGGAGGCAAGTGATCTGTGTCAAGCTGCAGGAAGCACTTGGAGCTAAGAGCTGCTGTGAGGAGCGGGGTGTTGAGGGTAGGGCAGCGGCTGCTGCCTGAGACTGTTTTTCCAGGAAGTGAGATGGATAAGCTGGGGCTGGATTTAACCTCTCAGACTCTCCAAACAAGTGCAAGTTGGAGCACAACTTGGGAACGTGTGAGGGAGTTGCTCTGCTTATACTGGGAGGTACTGGCTCTGGAGAAGGCTGGCTGCTGCCAGACTTCCATCACAGATGTTCTGCGTGGTGAAAGGGCGTGTCGTGGCCTGCATTCCCTCAGGGCTCACCCACTGAGCTCCACAGCAAGCTGCTCTAAGAGTCAATTGATATTTAGGGTTTTTCCTGCATGTTGTAGTGATATTGCAGATATATGCTGTGTTTCTCTGCTAGATAAAGAAATAAAGGCTGCTGGCTTTGTTAACCTTCCCCTCCGCCCCCAGTACTCACACCCTAGTGCAAATGTGCTTTTCTTTCTTCTGTTCCTGTGCAGTTTGAACTTCTCACCTCCATGAAATCCCTCCATAAACACATAGACAGCTCCCAGCTGCCTCTAGAACTGGACGGAACCTTCCCTTATTGCCACCGGGACTGGCTGAGCTTCCGCATGGTGAGTAGGATGTCGTGTATGCTTTGGTATCTGAGAGAAGTGGCATGGCAACGGAGCTCTGAAGCAAGAGGAGCCTGTCAACAGCTGAGCTTACAAGCATTAAAAGTCAGCGGTTCCTGTAATAGCTGTGTGCAAAGGGATCTCTGTTATCAGAAAAATTCTGTCCTCATAAAATGGGTGCATACTGTGATCTGTTAGCCTGACTGCAGGAACTAAAATTTTAGGGTTTAGCTCATCTGCTTGAACTGCATTAATTCTTCCCTTCAAAATATGGTCAAATCTGAAGCCAAACCCTGTTTTGTTGTGCTATGCAGTGGCCCTTTGGTTATAATTGGAGGCTTAAGAACATTTAAACCCATCTGTGGGTGTTAGTGTCACGTTGCTGTTGAACTAACAGGCAAGAACTTGAACAAAATAAAAATAATCAGATCCTGTTGGATTTGGAGCAGGTTCCCCAGACCAAGCTAAGAGCTCCCTAGTAAAAACCACAGTCCTTGCAGGAGTGAAGCTCGAGAGCTCCTCATAATCTGTTCAGAGACTTCCAGGAACATTTTTTTTCCTCCTGTAGCTGTAATCGACTTATTTACCAAAGTTGTCATCAAGAACTCTTTAGAAAGCAGCTAAACTAAAAAACCAGAGAAGGTTCAGCCTGGGAGAGCATCACATTTGTCTTTTGAGAGCTGGCCACCTGAGCTGAGGAAACGAAAGCTCCCCCAGCAGGTTCCACCTGGTGAATCTCAGGCCTGAGTTAACAGCAGGAGGCCCAGCCAGCGATGCATCTGCTCGGGTGCTTTGAGTACGCCTGGCCTCTGTGCTCCTCTCCAGAAGAATCGCGGATCAAGAGGTCTGCAGTCATCTGTACCCACGTGCGGATTACAGCCAGCCCGTGGTACTGACCATGCTGTGGAAGCGTTTGAGCTGACCCAGGCTGGGCCTCAGAGAGAGAAGGGCTGAAACTGCAGCACCCAGACACAGTTCATAAAGCAGGTGGCCCTGGCAGAGGGTGCTGTAGTCCCACACTGATGGTCTGTGCAGGTCTTTGCAGGCTGCCAGAAGTCTGCCAAGGGGGCGTCTCTGGCCCCAAACCCCAGCTCTGGGTGCGCTCACGCTGCGGAGTGAGCGTAAGTCCTGTGCATCGTGTGCTTGTTGAATCTTTAAAAGCTGTACGGGGGGAGGTTTGGCACGCTGAGGCTCGACCGGACCAAAACTCTCTAGATTGGCACACAACTTGGTTGTCTTCATGTTGAGTTTGGCTTGCTCGCGCTGGCAGATGGCAGAACTACCCCCTCGGCGATTCCGTCGTCTTTGAGCTGTGGCCTGGCTGCCCGGAGTGCTGCGTGGCACACTGCACTCGAAGCAGGTTAAGATAATACCACGGTGCTGCTGGTGGCAGGTGTCAGCAGTCAGCCTTAGCACCTGCCCAAGGTAAACTTACCTTTTCCAACCTGCTGTAGAACCCACTTTTAAACCTGCATCGAAAAGTACTAGTATGAACCTGTGCTGATGCAGCAGAGGTACAGAAAACCTCATCCCAGTGCCTAGGATTGAATTTGGGGGTTTATTTGGCAGTGAGGAAGAAGAGAAGCTTTGCAAGAGGTTATGGATGAGTTTTCTGGGTGGACTTGAGCGAAGCTGGAGAGCTGAGGCGCTGTGTCTGTGCAGAGGAGTAATGCTGGAAGGAAGGAGCAGGATGTCAGGCTGCTTCTGGTTTGCACCTTGCGTCTTAACACGCCAGATGTTGCCAGAGTTAGTGCAGGCCTCAATCTGTACGAGCTGCCTATTTATACCATGTGCTGTGTGTGAAAATGACCCTCAGCCCCTGCAGAGCTGCCGCTATGAGGCAAACAGCGTTTCTTTCCTGTCCGAGTGAGCTCACCTGCATCCTGCCTGCGAGTCTGTCACTGCTGGGGCTGTTCCAGCACGCCGGGGAGGAGGGAGGTGGTGGCAGTGAAGATCCAAACAGCTGCTTTTTGTTTTGTTTTGAGCGCGGTTGTTTTGGAAAAGCTGTTTCTCCCTTCTCTGGTTTCAGTAGCTAAAGAGTGGCATCAGTGTTCAGGCTTTATATCACTGACCTTTCTAAAAAGTTCTGTCTCATGAGCCCCCGTGAAATGTTTGGGAGTTTTCCTCTTGTTCCCTGTGCCTCCCCCCAAGAGAGGAGAGAGGAGGGATTTCAGATTTGTCAGTAGTTTAAGGTGCTTCATCATGGAAAATTTCCAGTTTCCTAATCTTTGATTTACATTTCTGTTGATATGAAGATAAATTGTTTAAAAGTAGAGAAATTCCAAGTAATTGCACTGTTTTATTCCCTCAAAAGTCACACACAGTGACTCATCTTAGTGGGAAGCCTCAAGAGGTGCTGATAGTAGAAGAATGTGGGACTCTTAAGTGGGCTGATTTTCTTTTTTGTGAAGCGTGACCCATCTGAGCCATGAGTGTGCAGGTTTATGTGCTCTGCACAGAGGCCGCGGTACAGCATGGTGCGTTTGAAGGCTTTGACTCTCTCTGCTGATGCAGCCTCCCCAAATGGTAGAATTGAACCCTTGGGTCAATGGGTTTGATCCTCTCTTGATTTCTGTACTTGTGACCTTCTGCAAGCTGAACAAGCAGCTTTTGTGTCAGCCGGGAAACGCTAATCTCTGCCTTGGTCTTTTGTTGTAGAAGCTGGAACATTTGCTACAAGGATGCCAAGGTGCTTGCGCCTTTCTCCAGGGAGCTATTCATAAAGTGGAACCTGGAAAATTGCCAGACAGAGCTGAGGTAAGTGTCCCTCGCCCCGTATCAGAGGTGGCCTGAGACAGAAGGGAGCAGGAGGCTGGAGAGCTGCAGAAAAGCTATAGCTTTGAGTTTGCAAGCTGTAGTAGCGGGATATTTGGAGTGCTGTGTGTTGCTCAGAGCTGTCAGGACAGCGGGACTTGTAGAAGCTCATCCAAAGGCAGTGATAGAGGCTCTGCAGGGTGTTGAAGCTGGTTCTCTGGTCTATCAGCATCACCCAGATGATTTCCTCTTCAGCTGTGCTTGTAGCTGACGGGTGCTTGTCCAGCATCCAGTTGTAGCAGCTCCACAGCTCTGTAGCTTGTACTTTGGTGTCTCCAGTACTGAGCCAACACCATGCTGGCCTGAATTGCCTGAAATGAAGTTAGGTGGCAATGCAGACAGTGTTCACCAGGCCAAGGCTGGGCTGCAGTTCCAGCTTTGCTGCCTCCAGAACAGAGATTTGGAAGTGGGCAGGAGGAGGAGGGTGCAAACACCAAGCCTGTATTGTTGCAAACATTATCTTCCCCCACTCCTGAGAAACTGCTGTACTCCCTCATGGTAGGAGGCTGCTGCCAGCTCTCTGCTGAGGGTCCCAGTAGTGGAAGGTTCCACAGGGGCCTCTCTTGGCCTTCCTGCATGCACGCATGTATCTGTAAACCCTTCCTGTCGGCCTGGCCCACAGCGCAGACTTGTGAGGGTCTGTGCTTGGAGAACAGTGGGGGCCAGCCAGGAGTGGAAAATGAGGCTGGAAAGCTGTGCCCAGAAAATGGAGTGTGGACAGTGAGAGGAACTGAGCTTCAGTTTTAGCCTGGCGGGGGAAGTATCGAGAGCGTAAGGAGTGCTGTTAATCACCTTGGGCTTGGCAGGCTCCAGAGAAACAGCTCTCCTCCCTCTTTCCTGGGGTGGGCCGGGGTGAGATGTGGTTTGTGTGCGGTTGGGCGCTGGTTTTCACTGGTTCCCTCGTTGCCTCTAGGTTGTAGTAACCGCTTCTCTCCCTCTTGCAATCCCTCCAGGAGGCAGCTGTGCTGCTGAGGAATTACAGGCAGCTCATGAAGAATGTTCTTGAAGACACACGACTGGTCAGGCTGCAGCTGGAGGGGGGAGCACTCCTGGCCAGGCTGAGGAAAGAGGAGTCCTGTGTCACCCTCACCCATGACTACAGGTGAGCCCTAAGAGTGGGAGAAGAGGAGGTGGAGGTGAGCGAAGCACAGGCACCGGCAGTCTCTGGAAGATGCCCCATCACTGGTGCAGGCCAGAGAGCAGCTCTGCGTAGCAAGGATCTCTGTGGAAAACAGCAGAGAGGAAAGCAGAACGACTGTTACTCTTCTCCTGACTGCTTCATCCTCAGTCCAAAGGCTTGTCTGGGTGGATTCACTTAGCTGGTTAAAGTTCCTTTTCCAAGCCAAATTAGACTTACCTTCTAGTGGAAGAGGGCTGGATGTTTTGTGCACCTCTAAAACAGGAGGCTTGCTGGGCGATGCCGGGGATGGATGTTTAGGTCCAGGGCGTTATCACTGTGTGCGCTCCTTAGGCAAGGGGATTTCCAAGGACCTTAACTGCGAGGAATGCTGCTGGCTGCAGCCAGAACAAACAAACGTTCACCACCCGCTGGCAGGATCGGTGTGAGAAGCGGAGCCTGCGAGAGGCTAAGCTGTTTGAAATCCCCAGGGCATTGCACAACTCCTGCTCGTCCTGGTGAAACCCCTGGAGCCTGTCGGTGTGTGAAGGCCCATGAGCCCTGTGCTGTGCAAAGAGCAGGGTAGAAGGACAGCCCTTGCGTTCGGGAGCTTCCAGGCTGAGTGTGGGAGAAACACTGGCGTGTGGGCGCAGATGAGGGTACAACGGTGGGGAATGGCTTCGCCAAACACTGGGGAAAGAACATTTCTCTTTGAAAATGGAGCAAGTGGATGACAGCGCAAGTCGCTACCTGTCGCTGGGAGATGGGGGTTGGCTTTCGGTGCTGAGCGAGGGGTGTGTGGGGATGTGTGTCACCGTTTCTCTTCCCGCTTGCTGTGGCTCCTGCCAGCAGCTCTGGCAGCTGTGCAGGCACAATTCACTTGCTGAACTGGTGAAGTGCTCTTGAAGCAATTCCGTCCTGACACGGGAGAGAGACGGATGACACAGGTGGCTGGGTTTTGGGTTTGTTTCACTTTATTTTAAGCAACTTTAGGTTCCTTAAAACCTTAAAACCTCTCTCTTGAGAGAGCGTGTTGTGGTTCTGAGTTCTGCTCACCCTGTAAGGGCTCCTATGGTTATGGTTTTTCAAAGGCTTCTTTAACAGGATCACAGTACTGTAGGGACAATATATTGTAGTTGCATGGAGAGGCAGTTGAGGTGTGTGGGTCCAGTGTTGTGTTAATCACATGTCCATTGTTCTAGTGTTTCCTTCTTGCTTGTGGCACAAAAGCCTGGTCAAGCAGGGAGCCACGACTGCAAAGACATCACAGCTGGCCTCAACTTCTGACTAGGAACAGGTAACAGCCAAAATGTGCTGGAAGGGCACATAAACAGAGGCAAAAATGGTAAAAGCACAGTTCTCTGTATTCTTAGCTCCAGTTAGTTAAAATGTGCCAACCAAAAGTGCAGAGCAGAAGGTAAAAAATGTGACTTTTCGTAGAATGCAGACAGGCCAGCTGAACCATCACCTTGGGACTAAACAAGCAAGAGATTAACTTGCTTCTTTGCAGGAGCTGTGTTTTGCCAGCTCTCTCGATATACTTTCTTGCTTGTTTGTGGCTTCACGTGGCAAAAAGAATACTAGGAGGCGGTAAGAATGAAGATGGACCTGTCTGAAGGTGCTTGGCTGTGGGTTAGTGTGCTAAAAGAGGGGAGGGAGCAGGCGCCTGCTCTGGGCAATCAGATACTATCTGCGAAACACCTCGCAGGAGCATGCGGCAAACAAGACTCGCTTTAGTCTTTGTTTAGTAACAAGATTCTCCCCTTGGGGTTGGTGTTGGCGTTGGCGTGTGTCCTGCTCTGCCCTCCTGCAGAGCCGAGATGCCCTGGGAGGTGTTCCGTGACACAGAGCAGTGGGATCTCATCGGTGCTCAGGTCTGACCCCGGCTTTGCTAAGCCAGTGACACAGCTTCTTTCCTGCAGGAACTGAACTCATCCCACCAGAGGTGGGGTCATACCGGAGAGATGCTTTAAGAGCCTGTGGGAGTCCCTCCTGCATGGTCCCATCCTGAGAAGAGATGCTTTAGCACCACAGCAGGGGCTTTGACCGGTGACTACTCAATCTCTGTCCCAGGATGAGCTGACAAAGAGTCTCTACGTTCCTTCTTTTGCACTTTTGGACAGGAAATGTTTAATGAATCCAGTGTCTCTAATAAGTTAGAGAGCTGACTGGCAGGTGTATCTTTGGCCGCTGGATATCTTGTGCATCGATCAACCAACCTGTGGCTTGCGGGCAGCTCACTAAGCCCCTCGTGGAAGCTGGGCTAAAGGCCTTGTTTGTTTTGTGGTGCATTTTGAAGCCTTCTCTGATGCTTCATGGTAAGCCTGGAGAAGCTGCCAGGAGCCAGCAGCAGCTCTCGCTGCAGTGAGGCAGTTGTGTTGGGCTGGGCAGTAAGGCAGGGAGACTTTCAACCTGCTCTTTAGCCAGACATTTTCCACTTGTGTTCTCCTTATTGCTGCTCTTCCAGCATAGCCAAGAGCTGGGAACGCTTGCCCAGACAGTGTCCAGTGATGCCTTTTGTCCTGAAGATACGCTGTGAGTCAGAAGTGCAGTAAGAAGATATAAACATTTTATATTAATATAAAGATGATTTATACTAGCTGAACCAGACTACGCCTGGCCCTACCAGAGAACCTCTGCGCTCAGTGTGGCACGGGACTGGGATTGCATCATGCTGGCAGGCCAGATAGCCACAAGACTAGATGGGAGGGCTGAAAGCGAGACACAAACCTCAGAGGTGAAGGAATGACCAGGTTGGGTGCTGGGCTCTGTGCAACATAGAACCAGAAGAGGCAAAATCTCTTCCCCGTCATGCTCCTCACCTGAAAAGAATTAGTGCTTTGCAAGCTGTGAATAAGCAGCTTATAAATAGATGGAGGAGCGACTTCTCCTTCTGTTTGCGGAAGGCAGTGTAGTTAGTTTCTGTACTTTGAGGGTGGAGTGGCTAGAGCCGAGAGCTGGTTTTGTGAGCTGGCTGTTTTCAGTGGCTTGGTGATCAGGTTGGAAGCAGCCCTGGCTGGGGACCTGAGCTGAGCAGAGGTAACGGGCAGTGCGGAGCAGGCTTCCCGAGCAGCCGCTGCCAGGCTCCTGGTGCTGGACCTGGCTCAATTTCAGCCACAAAGAGGGTGATCTTGGGGCTAACAGCCTCCACAGCTCTCCAGCCAGGCTTCCACACGCTGTTCTGAGGCACTAGGGCCATGTGGAGCTGTGGCCAGTGGATTATAGATGTGTGCTGCTGTGGCAGCTCGTATTTGTGAGGTTTTAGCCAGTCTCCTGTTAGTAGCAACTCCTAGGGTGCTCCAAGGCAGGCCCGTGATGCTCTGCAGAGTGGCATATGAGCTCCTTTCGGTGGAAGAAAACTTGGGTAACAGAGAGGCTCACAGGGACTCCAGGAGGGCCTGCACAAGCACTGTCTGAAGCTCTGGGGTAGAAGCAGAGAGACAAAGCTAGTCTCCCAAACCATGGGACAAGGGTGGAGGGAAGACAGGTGTCTGGTGTGTCAGTCCTAGCTGGGGAGACCAGGAAGGTTTGGATGGGAAGAGGTGCGTGCCTGCAAGCTGGCAGCTGCTGCCATACGCTGGTAGCCATGGCCAGGCAGCCTCCACCGGGAAATCCCTCCTGGGGGCACCCCTGTCTTCTGCTGTCCTCTTCCTGTCTGTGCTGTGGCCAGTTTGGTCACTCCTCTGTGTGTTTGTACATGCTTCAGAAGATGTGGCTCTCTCGTTGCTGATGTTTTCCTGGTTGGCTTAACTCGTGCTTGCTTGTCAGCCACCCTCTCCAGGAGCTTTGGGAACCCTTCACCTCCCACAGCGCACGCTCCTGACGGGGCCTGCAACGTGCCTCTGCCAGTAACAGTGTCCTTTGCATGTTTCTCCTGGGGACCTAATCCTAAAGCCTTCATCTCTTGGTGGGGAACAGGCTCTCGGTTTACCTTGAAGTGAGGTGAAAAGCCGTTCTGAAATCCTGCCCTCCACACCTGGCAGCTTTCTGCCGTGAGACTCCTCCGTGCTGCTGCCAGTGACACGGCAGGGGCTGACCAGCACTCTGTCCTTTAGCAGCACGGGTGGCACTGCTTTTCTGTGGCCTGACCCGTTTGTGTCGATGGAGGGAGGAGCCTCCGCTGTGACACTTCTATCCAAACACATTCTGTGCTGCTTGGTATTCATGTTCCTCTCAGTCTAACCTGTTCCCTCTGTTTGCCCAGTGGTTTTAGCCCGGTAAAAAGCACTTACACCAACCTCGTTGCTCTGTGTGTAAAGGAGCGCGGAGCCGTGGTTGTTCTGAGTGTATGAAGTGCTGCGTGGAGCCAGTTGTGGCATTTGCAGAGGGGTAAAAGATTGCAGAGTTCTGTCTAGGTAAGTTTTCATTGGCTTTTTTAGGCTTTTCGTGAGCTGATCCCCCTCAGCTCTCTTTCTGCTGTTTATTTTCTGCTGTCTTATATCCTAAATCTTCCTGGATTTGGTGGGAATTTGCCCAGAAGACTCTGGTTTTGCTTATTCTTGTTTGCACTGTTTGGCATGCCAGCAGGGCATTAGGTAATTAATGACACACTGTGTGTTTTATCTGTTTAAAAAATATTACGGAAAAAATTGCAGAGAGTTTCCAGTATAGGATGTTAGCTGAACC
>NW_010401570.1:29041-32404 GCF_000710305.1 Buceros rhinoceros silvestris
TCAGCCCAGACCATCCCACAAGCACCGTTTGGTTTTTATAGGGCTGTGCTGGGGTGGATGGTTCTGCTGCCGGGGTAGTTAACAGCACAGTCGCTGCTCTTCAGTATCGTAAATGCTGCGAGTGTGCAAAAGGAGGAGGTATGAGGGGAGTGGGTATGTGGCTTAAAGGACAATGGGGATGTGAGATGGGCGACTTAGAGCCCTGGTGGACCTAACTCCAGGGGCGGTGGACCTAGATAACAAGCGATCAACCTAGATAACAACCTGAACACGTTAATGTGCATGGGACCAGGTCTGGAGGCAGGAGCTTTTCAGAAAGCCACAGCTTGATGCTTGTTGTTCTCAGAACGGGGTTTCCCTGTCCCATCTCAGGCCCCACTGCAGGGTGAGCTTTCCCCATAAGTCCCTTGGTTTGGGATTTCTTATAATGTGGGGCTTTTTCCAGTCAGTTTTACAGATTTTCCTGGGATTTAAAATCAACCAGAGACCAAACACAGGTTTTATTGTAGCTGAATGCAGCCAGGCTGGGGAAAGACTCAAAGGTCGCAGCTTGGGACCACACTCGGGCACTGGATTAACTGTACGCATTGATCCCTTTGCTTTGGAAAGGACTTCGGAGGGTATTTCTGCTGAAAACATGTTTAAATGAACGGTGCTCGCCAGGGAGCAGGGAGTTCTCAGCAATTACAGTCTGTGGTGTGCATTAATTGGGATGGGTTGATCCCAGTGCATGTGCTTGTCAGGTAGCCCTGGGAGGAGGGATTCAGCCAGAGCTGTGGTCTTGGCTACGTCCCATGTGCCCATCATGAATGGCAGGAACCCCGCAGGCAACCCCAAATGTGGTGTTTGACCTCTGTGCCTTTCTAAGGGCCCAGCCTCTCCAATACTCCGATTAGGTGATTAAAACCACTGTGGCTCTTCATGTGCTGCAGAGGATAATCCCAGTTTATTTAGCCATAGCTGCACCAACTCCACCACGGCCAGTTTGAGGTTTGACCTCAGGTGCATGTTCAGCGTGAAGAGCTGGAGCGCGCATTTGCCCACCTCCTTCTCTGGGCTCATTGCTAACATGGCAGGCGTGGGGGCAGCCACCAAAGCACCTTCATGCCCCAGAGTGGCTCTAGTGTGCTTCTCTTCCTGCAAAACAGCCCTTGGGCCCACCGGACTTTCCCTGCAAAGCTGGAAGGTTTCTTCCCGAAGCACTGCTCATGATGTGTGAGTGATTTGCAGGCAAGCACAAATGAGCTGGGTGATGTCCTTGCACCAAGCCATCGTTCAAATCTCCTGGGTGTCAGATCCTGTTCCTTTCCTGCCAAAGCCTGTAGAGGCATCCACAAAGGAGGCTCAGCACCAGGAGCAGAACTAGATGAGGCTGATGTAACATCTGACCGTGCTTCTCCTAAGTTACAGGAAGACCAGGTGTATCTGAGTGTCCAGTTAGCTGCAATATACTCACCTAAACTCATCAAATCCACTGGTAAAAGACAGCGGGTCTGGTGTTCCTTCCATCCACGAATTTCTGCCACTTTAAAACTGACCCAGGTTGGTCAGAGAGCGAGCTCTGGTTTTAGCCCTCGCTTTAGCTGGTCCTCTTGCTGCTGGCTCCTTCCCCCCCGTGCTCCTCTGTCTGTGTCTCGCTGGCATGGTCAGGCAGGGCTCGTGCAGCACCTGCTTGGGCAGGCCTGCTGTGGCCGTTTATTTTTGAAATCAAATCAGGTATTCTGCTTTGAGAACTAAAGTGTAACTCTCCGAGGCGAGCTTTTCAGAAGGGCGGGTTCAGGCAGAAAAGGTCCTTCTCAATTATAGGTTTAAGATTACCCTGCCATTATACAAGAGCATGGCACTTCTCCAGAAAACTGAGGACGTTTGGAACCTTTTCCACTGAAGCGATAATTGCCCAGTGAAAACAGGATTTGGAGAAACATAAACTGACATCAAGCTACTCCTTTTTGCTGTGAATTATATTGACTCTGCACTATTGCAAAATTTCCTTGGATGATTTGACCACGGAAGAATGTAGCAAAAGACTCTTCTTACCACACTGACCTGTGCAGGGCAATTGCGACGCATCCAAACAAATCTACGCTGAGATGAGACTTTCCACTGACTTCAAACAACCCTCTGCTTTTCTTCCTCAGGGTCGCACATTTAAGGCCACTATTAAAAGATCTTGAAGGTGCCTAACAACCAGGTGCCTCCCTTTGTGGCAGGGAGGAAGTCACTTTTTTTGTCTTCAACCAAATTTCCAACATCAGCTTGGAGTAAACAAAGCAGCCTTGAAGGCGGTGAAGGACAGGAAGGAAAAACTCCTGACTCTGAAAAAGAGCGAGCCTTTTATGCAAGGTATCATTTCCCCGTGAAACTCCCTGTTGCAGGATATCGTTGAGTTTACTCATACGCTAGAAATGGTTTAGAAAGGAGTTTTTAAGGTCAGCAAAGGTAGATGGGGAATTTGGGAGAATACACTTAGTGCCTGGTGGACACTTTCTGTGAGTGCTGGAAGTGTCCAGCTCAAAGGAAAAAACAAACTTTCCCATGGCCTGCGAGCGATTTCTTTGTCTGGCTGAGTTTGCCTACCTACTGCGTACTGCGGGGTGGACAGGGTTCTGTGTTCCTCTCTGTAAGAGAGCCGAAGATGGATGTTAGTCAGAGAGCCTGTCAGGCCGCTGAAAGTGAACTGTCAGGGCCTGACAGTGTGTGAATGGAGTTACCTTGGAGATGCAGCGGAAGACCAACAACTAGACGAGGAGGTTTTAATGAATGCCTGCCAAGCGAGGCAGAACGTGTGAAAACAGCGTGGCTGGACCTTGAAACAAAGGGCTGAGGTGCTGGGATGCTGGAGGAACTCGGCGGAGGAAGAGGAGGGATGGTGTAAGGCCACACCTGAAGCCCCTCTGGAGCCCTGAGCCCCGAGGAGTTGTTTGGAAACACTTATTTTTCTGGGTGGCTTGTGCGAGTCACTCAGCAAACCAAGAGAAGGAGCAGCCTTAGGGTGTTGGGTTGTGCCCTGATAAGCGTATCTCCAGCCTGCTGCAAGCATTCACAGAGAGCAGAACAGCCTCAGTGACAAGAGGAAGGGATTTTAGGTAATGATACATACCCTAACCAGCCCAGCTTACAGATGAAAACATGAGCTAACATCCCCCTCTGACCCGAACTGAATTCTCTGTCCAGCCCCTGCTGACAGCATCAGCTCCCAAATGTGTCCTCGACCGACTCCACGTGAGACTGAGGTGCTGGTGGATCAGTAAAGCTTTTCCACATATGTGTTCTATAACAGGATGTCACTTCTAGTTCTCTTGAATCTGCTGAGAAAGAAGGGGCTGGCGGGGGAGAAGTAGATGGGGGTGGGTGGGGGAAGAC
>NW_010401570.1:32456-41561 GCF_000710305.1 Buceros rhinoceros silvestris
CTGAGTAGCTGTAGATGGGTGTGGTTGTGGCAGTACTTGCCAGGGCACGGATTGTGTCACACAGCTCAGAGGACCCCGTACTTGCTTGGGAAGTGGAGACTCAGCTTGGTTCTTCCCTACCACTGCCTGCAAATGGTCTTACTGAGATCCTCGGAGTCTGGCTCTTTATTTTTCTAGGATTGCCAATAATCTGGGATAATTCCTTCTGTGGAAGGAACATGTGTGGGGCTAGGAGAGCACTGTTAGGGGTGGATTTTTTTTCAGTCCTTCAGCTTAGCAGCCCCTTCTCCTCTGCCGACATGTGCTGGGTAGGTGGGCCAGAAGGAGTATTTTGTTGCTGTATTTTTGAACATGACTTTCCCTGGCTTGGTTTGCTGGTCATAATCCTGGTCTCAAGCGTGCTCCAAGAGACTGGTCTCGCCCATGATGGCACGGTGAGTTCACCTCTTTACACAGTGAACCCATGATTTTGGTTTATAAAACACACGTGCTTGCTTTCTCCTGGGCTGGGTGGACGTGAGGACTGCCAGTACAGAAAGGTCTAGCAGGTCAGTCTGGCTTGTTGATGAGCACCATCAAAGAAGTCTCATCGACGCCAAAGCAATTTCCATGGCAGCTCGGAGGAAGGTTGGAAAGAGGTTTTGCCTCGTGAGAGGGTTCATGCAAATGTTCCTGTGTAACAGCCTGTAGTGTCTGAGGTTAGAGGTGCTTGTCTGTCCGTGCTGGTGGGAAGAGGAGCGTTTGCTGTGCTTTCCTGAGTGGATGAGAGCGCTCAGGCCAGCAGGGACTCTGGAGCCGTGGGAGGAAGACTGAAGGGTGTCTGCCTGTCTGGCATCAGGATTGTATTTTGCCAGAGCGTTAGTCAGAAACTGGGACCTGACAGATACTCTCTGCTGCGCAAAGCCCAACAGCGTTGGTGTTGTTGCCAAATAAAACCTCCAGCGATCTTCCGAACTGGTTCTCATTAGCCGTCCTAGCTGTGTCACAGCTCCTGACGGGAACTGGCCTTCACGACCTGCTCTGTAAACATGCTTTCCAGAGCCTAGCGTGGACAGTGGTTATGGCTCTGCTGCGGCCAGGCTCCTGGCTTGGGTCTGGGGCAGCAGGAAAGCGTTGCAGAACAGAAGGCTCCTATCATTGCTGCTTGTTTACAGGGGTTTGGGGAAGCATGGGAGCGGCGCTACAGCTCAGCTCTTCCCACTGAAGCTTGCTGACTCTCTGTAGAGGACCTCTCTTCTCTGCACTGCAGTAGCACTGATCTTCGTCCAGAAACAATTCGGGTATTTTTGGCTGCGCTTTGGAGAAATTCATTCAGTCTAATGGCATTTTGAAGAGGAAAAACAAAAGTGTTTAAGAGCCTGAGGTTTGAGGAGTTGGCTGTTGTGCGCTGGGTGGAATTCTGAATGGAAAAATCCTGTGGATTTCTGCTTTGCAGAACCGGTTGTCCAGACCTGTTGCCTACCTCCTGTCAGTTAAGTACTGTCTGAAGCCTACAGGGTGGTTACCACCGAATGCTCCTATTCAGTCACGTTTCATAGGTTCAAGACTGCCTGTAACCCAAGGCCGAAATGAACATGTGTGCTGAATTGCTTGTATTAATTTCCATTAGCAGAACTTTCGGAGTTTTATTAGCTACCTATTTCACAAGTGCTCTGGATAATTTTTCTAATGATAAAAAGCACCATGCTCTCCTAAGCCAGAAGCTTGTAAGACGATTGCAAAGTAAAAGCTGGTTTAGAGTGAATGCAGGAGGTGCTCAGGCAGCTGAACAGCTCCTGAAGGAGGCTGTAGGATTTTGTTGTAGGCATCTGAGTCCATGCTTGTAAAAGGAGGGGAAATCTAGAAGCAGAAGATACCAACAAAGAAACAATAAGCCGAAATGCTGTTCTGTCTCCTGATCCTGCCTGGAATTCGCCTGAACCTGTGCTGGAGAGGTGCTGCACACGTTCATCATCTCAACATTCATCTTGCCAGGGTGGGCTGAGTCCCTGGCTCCAACATCTGAGGGCTCTGGGCTCCAGTTTGAACCCCTCTGTCCACCGCTGCCTGGGCATGGAGCAGGTTAACTTCCCCTGTGGCCAGGCTGGCTGGGAGAAGCCGCCTGGGCTTTGGTGGATTTAGACACTGAGCTTGTGTTTTGTGGAGGTCCATCGAGGCAATGATCAGTGTTCATGAAAAGCCGAGTGTCCTGTCTGAAGGTGTGACAGGGGCAGTTTGTTTTGCAGGGGGACTGGCTGGGAGGAGATGCTCTTGTCCTTCCTGACATGGTGTCTGCTCTGGGATCAGAGTGGTGAATGGTAGGGACATGCGGGGAGCAGCGTTATTTCCCTCTTCTCCATGAGGATATGGCTGTTACAGGTCTCACAGGGAGGATGGCTGAGGCGCTGCTGTTTAGCCAGGTCGTGTTTGCGTGAAGTGCTGGGGGAAGGACCTAATGCAAAACCCCTGACCAGGCTTGTGTCCCCTTCCAGAGACGCACTTGATGCTGCCAGCGTGCTTTATAATCGAGTTGATGAGGGTGTTCACCGGCTGGTGATGCTGTCAAACCAACGCATCCAGGAGCTGGAGCTGGTGATGGAGTTCGAGAAGGTGGAAGAGTGTTTTAAGGAGGTAAGGCCTGTCTGTCAACTCCAGCGACTGCCTGCTGCCACCCTCTGACTGTGCGGCCCACAGCAGGTACTGGGCCTGGTGATCTCTTGCGTGAAGGTGCAGAATGGTGCCTTGAAAAGAACTGAACATGAGAGATTTTTTTTTTTTCCCCCCACATGCGCTGGAATCAAGCCAGTGTTTGGTCTCAAAAGTCTCCTCGCTGCTCTACACGTGGATCAGTCAAACCCCACAAACATCAGTGATGTTTTTCCATACTTAAAGACCTCAGCGTAGCGGCTCATTGGTAACAGGACACTTGGAGCTGGGGTGTCTCTTCACGTTGATCAGCAAAAGCACCCTCCCAGCAAAACTGCTGAGGAGCCATTCTTCATGCTCCACCTTGCGAAGCAGCAGAGCGATGGCAGCAAGCTGATGACAAGTCTGTGTGTCCCCTCTGGGCTTTTAGAACTTGCAGGGTTTGCCTACGTTCTGTTGCCAAATGAGCCATGCATTGCACAGCCCGCGCTAGCTGCCCAGGTCCCTGCTATCTGATAAGCCCCAGGCATGCTTCTTCCCCTCTGGGTGCAGCCCCGTGTACAGTCTCCAGGCAGGGGCACAGCCTCAAAGCACAAGAGCCGTGTTCAGCACTTCTGTGGGAGCTTAAACTTCCCTTCTTGTGGTGCTTGTTGAAACCCTTTACAGCTGTGGGATAACTGAGGCAAACAGGCACTGGCTTTCAGAAGGACCTTTGAAACCTGTAGCCTTGTAGATGGAGACCCTTGGAAAGTCATAAAGTAGCTCAGGGTGTCTGAACATCCCGCGTGACCTGAGCAGTTCTTTCAGTGCTGCAGACCCCAGATGTGCTCCCTAAGCCTGAGCTCTGCCTCAAGATTATGGAATCGCAGAGTCCCCTCTGCTGTCAACAATGAGAAGGTTTTTTTAACATTGCTCGTTACCCTGTGTGCGCGAGAAGGATTATGTGCTGTTTGGAGCTCACCGTAGGAACCTGGCATCATAGAAGCATGGAATGGTTTGGGTCAGGAGGGACCTTCAAAGGTCCCAGCTAGTCCAACCCCCTGCACTGAGCAGGGACAGCTGCAACTGGAGCAGGTTGCTCAGAGCCCCAAGGTCCAACCTGGCCTGCAATGGTGCCAGGGATGGGGCTGCTCCCACCTCTCTGGACAACCTGGGCCAGGCTCTCACCACCCTCAGCATCAACAATTTCTTCCTTCTCTCCAGTCTAAATCTCCCTCTTTAAGTCCCAACAGCCCTTGCTGGACAGTTCATCTCCGTCCTTCCTACAGGCCCCTTTAAGCACCGAAAGGTTGCAACCTGCACCTTTCAAGATCAACACTAGGACCAGTTTCACCATTGCTCTTTCAGGATTCTGGGCTCTTCTCTGCAGAGATCTGGATTTGCAAAGGAGGCTGTAGCCTGCCAGTTGTTTTCACAGGCCGAGGTGGATCTGAGAGTGTTAATGACCTCCCATTTGGAGGCAGACACGTGGGCGCTGTGTGCTCAGGATAAGAAGAGTGATGCAAGCACCCAGCAGAGCCTCCCTTTAGGAAGGGACACAGGAACATGCAGGTTCCTAACACCAAACAAATGCAGAAAGACTCTGCAGCCTGTCTCTGCCTTAAGCTGAACTTCTGTTGGTTGAACTGAGCAAACCTGCCTGCTCCCGGATCACCAGCAATGGCAGTGGCTGCTCCTGCTTTCAACATGCCCGCTCCCATCTCCTCCTCCTGCCTGTTCCACCAGCAGAGACCCTCTCTCAGCCCACCGGACCAGGAGTTTGTCCTTGACTGTGGGGCTGAGCTGGGATGTGGATGTAGATGACGTGGGGAAACAGGATGCATGGGCGTTAGGAAACATCCCGCCTATCCTTTCCCTCGGGGCAGCTATGCCTGAAGCGCTGCAGACAGGTTTACTGGCCTGTTTTTAAAACCCAGGGCTGATGGAGATGCTGCGTTATCCTGCCTGGCCTCCTGTGTCTGCTTTGCTTTTAGGACGCTCTCGTTTGCCCATTCTCTACCCGTGTTTGAGGGCACAGGCTTATAACTGCGGCCATGGCTGGGCTCTGGCAAGGAACCCACTGTTACCGTACAGCTTCGTGGTGAGCTGCCTTCTGAGAGTCCCAGGGAGCCCTGAAACACTGCAGGCAGGGAGAATCTGTCTCTGCTTTCACTCTGACGTAGCTCATGTGTTGCCAGTCAGAAAAGGGAAGTGACTGAGGAAATCTGGCAGCAGGGAGATTTTATCCCACTTGGGGGTAACAATAATAGGAATATCAGACCAGCCTGCAGGTTGCAGAGCTCGTGTTAGACCATGAGAGCCCAACAGAGCCCAAGCAGCTACTTGCCCTGTTTATGCCTGAGGCTAATGAGCAATAGCAGTGCTTTGTGATTACTCAGAAACCTGAAGTGGCAAAACTCCTCGCAGGAGGCTCAGGCTGAAGTGCCAGGGTGGGGGGAGAAGCGCCCATGCCATGTTCCTTCCAGCAATGAAGTGACCAGCGTTACCAGAGCAGTTCCTTGCTCTTCCCACATCAAGGCCTGCCTCGATGAGTAGCAGGGGGTGACTAATAGCGGAGCTTTTCCGTTTTCTTCTAGGTCAGCAGCTGGATCGAGAACGTTGGCAGGAAACGGCTAAAGGAAATGGTCAACCTGGATGACTCTTTGGAGATGCTGCTTCAAACACAAAAGCAGTTCAGGGAGTTTGATCTCGTTGCCAGTGTAAGTGGTGTCTGATGGGGAAAATGTGTTCTCTGGAGTCTCGGTTGGTAGCATGTGCTCAGCCAAACGTGTGCTGCTAAGGTGGCAGAGCTTCAGCACCAAGGCGTCTGTCATTCCTGCACGCTGCTTGTTTTCCCCTGCTCTCCTCTTGTAGACAAAGCCACCAGCTCAGCACCGTAGTAGATGGTATTTGCCAGTCTTGAGGGAAATAACTGCTCTGAGGGAGGATGGATTTTTTTGGTTACTCCCTTGACGTGTTTGTAACATGCTGCCTTTGTCCTGATCCTGACTGACCTGTGGCCTTGCCGTGTAGGCCTTTAGGAGCTGCTGTGTGGCTAATGTAAATCATGGTCAGGGCTCCAGAATTCTACTGCAAACAGGCACACCCCTGCTTGTGTGGTCTGAACCTTAAAAAGGAGTCTAATTAGCCCTAGCTGTTAATGACCTTGAAGACTATGTGGGGAGGTTGGACTCGATGACCTTTAAAGGCCCCTTCCAACCTGAAGCATTCGATGATTCTAGCTGCTGTCCGTGCCTGGTCTCTGTGCTCATATACTATCCCATTTTGCTTTCAGGAATATTGCAGAAGGGGGCAGGAAGCACTGAAGCGGATGGATCGCTGGGAAGACTTCTCCTCTGTGGATGTGCATTCCTACAGGGTAAAGCTGCAGAGCTACCGTGATCAGCTGGAGGAGTTCTGCACGCAGCTGGATGAAAACAGGCACCGCATCTGCGAGACCGTCAGGCTCTACGAGTTCTTTGACAAGGTAAGACAAGGCACGTGCTGCATGGAGGAGGGTGTAAAAAGCCCACTCAGACCTGGTCCAGAGCTCAGCTCTTTATGACAGGCTTGAAACGCAGTGTGTGCACCAACAGGGAGCTGGAACTGTGACCTGCAAAAGCCCTCTCACGCTCACAAGTCTGCAGTGATTTTTTTTTCAATATGTGGAAGAAGGGGTGGGTGTGTACTTCAGAAACGTCTCCATCTGTTAAGAATAGAGGTCGTCTTCTTGCTGAGCTGTAGCTTTCAGGCCCCTCTCATTGCTGCAGTGGACAGAAGGCTCATGGCAGTGCTGGCTCTGTCGACAAGGGCCAGGACGTTGGCTGCTCATGTCCAGCCTTGACCGCTGTGCCAGGGTAGGCTGCTGCATTTTGTTCGTACTGCTGGTAAATTCAGCCTGTTGACCCATCAGGAGCAGGAACTATAGCCCAGCTCATGAAGGCCTGTGTGAGGACACAGAGCACCAGAACGGAGTGCTGGGAAGAGTGGCTGAGGGCACAGCGGGGCTGGGTTGGCCCAGGCATCTGGGAAGCGGGAGGAGATGCTGCGTGTAGTGATTGTGCTGAGGGTGGGCCCGTCGCACCTCTGGGCTTTAATGCCAACGCACCCATTCAGCAGACCTGCGGTGGACGCGGTGTCCTTTTATTCCAGAAGTTGCAGATGAATAAACAAGTATGATTTTCTAATCGCATTTTAAAATGCAGCTTTGGCAAGTGCAGGTGACCAGGGAGCCTGTGCTCCACTTATTCCACACTTGTACAAACATTGGGTATTGAAGTTCTCAAATTCCAGAAAGAAGAGACACTCAGAGTTAAGCTGTACCAGATGTAGGTGCCACTTAGCTGCTGTCTCTGGGCTGCCTTGGCAGCCAGAAGGGCTGGGAGAGGGAGGAGAAAGTTCAGCTAAACATGAAAACATGGAGGAGCATCCTGTGTGAGGGAGGAAAGCGGAGAAGGCAGCCCAGAACAGTGCTGGCAGGATGGGGTTGGGGTGGGGATGCTCTGCAGGTCTGCTCCAGCTCATCTCTGCAGTTTGCTGTGCAGGTCGGGGACTCTGTTGCTGTGGGAATGTGTCGTTTTTATTTCTTTCCCCCTCAATGGCCTTCTGTGCTGTAGGAGAATGACAGGAAGCTGTTCTCTGCTCGCTGCCTGAGCACAGATCCCAGGGCCTGCTCTGGTCCCTGAGCACCCTTTGCTGTCACGGGGCATCCTGGGAAGGATGGTTTTTGTTGAGTGTCCTATAATCGGAGGCACACAAAGGTGCCAAGCCTTGTTCGGTGTATTGGCAGTTCTGTGGCCAAGCCAAACGCTGGTCCTGTATGAACCCACCCAGGCAAAGCTGGAGATCTCTGGGGTGGGTCAAAGCCTGTCGAAGCTCAGACCAGGGGCACAAATGTTACGCAGACCCCAATGACAGCCCGTTTCTTTTCTTAGGGCTTTGCAGCACTGCTCATACAGCTATTTTTTTGTGGGGGATATGGTCCTTGGCGGCAGCAGCATCGTCCCTCTTGGTCGTGCCTTCTTCCCCAGTGCAGACAGCAGCACAGTGTGTTTCCACGCTGCTTTGATGTGGAGGAGAGGTGTCTCGCTCAGCGAGGGGGGAGGATTCTGATCCCTCCGGTTTCAGTCCAACTATAAACAACGCTGGTGGTGTAAATATAACGTGTGTATATTGTGAATCAACCGAAACCAGGGCTGGGGTGGGGGGATACATGCTGCAGCTGTAGGGTGAGGGCAGAAATCTCTGTGCTGCATGAAAGTTCTTTCGGTACTGACTGTTTGGATCTCCAGACTCCTTTCTGCCTGCCCAAAGCAAAGGCAGTGCTGTGGGCTGGGACAGGGGAAAGCAGAAGATCTTATCTAAACCAGTCTCACTCTCTCCTGACACTGAGCTGCTTTGACCTTCCTGCAGCGATCTTGTCAGTGCCTGCCTAACCTCATTCTGCCTTCCCGAACATCTGAGGGCACGTCAACAGCAGCTGTCTACTCTAAGCAGTGGTTTCCCTCTCGTAAAGAGCCTGCCAGACCCTGGGGTTTGGGGGAGAGGCCCGAGGAGCCGTAAGCAGTGTTCGTTATGACCATGAGCTGGCAGGCTCCAAGCTCCACAAACACCTCAGCATGCGCCGCAGGAGGGGACTGCCCACCACGGGGTCATGGATCTCATCCTTGCGCACCTCGCTGGCCTTTCTTCTGCATGTGGTGGGCAAGGGTTTTGTGGGCTGCTGCCTGTCCTGGCACCGGACAGCACAACCCCATATGGTCTGTCAAGATGCTGCCCTGTGTTTTCACTGCTTGGCAGCTCCTGCCAGAGCTTCCCTGCCATGAGGCAAGCTGAGCTGGGTCAGACCACATGAAGCGTGCCCATGGGCTGGCAGGGTTCCCTCCCCAAAGCATGGCTGGTGCCAAGCTGGATGTTTCCATTTCTCCCCCTTCCTTTGCAGCAGGAGCTCTTGGTGCCCGAGAGGGGCTGGACGATGGCTGGGCTGAGGCAGAGGAGCGATGCAGGACACTGCCTTCCCCATCTCTGACTGCGGGCAGGGGATTGTTTCTCAGTACTACAAACAGCACGGGCATAGTTGGGGACCTGCCATCTTCCTGTGGCTTCAGGCCTGGTCTCGCTGCTGTCCCTTGTTCACTCAGTTCCAAGATCTGGCACCACGCAGCTTCTTGGGGGAGAACTGGGAAGCTGAGCCAGCGAGAGCGTGGATGGTGTACCAAAAGCACCGATGCCTGCTGTGTTCTGGGGTGCCTGCAGGGACGTTCCCTAGTACTGCGCTCTCCCACTGCCTGTCTTGGCTTTGTGGTAGCGCTGGAAGAGGCACACCATCATTACAGCAGGAGCCAGAGCCAGGCTCCTTCTCCTTCCTTACCTTGTTCACCTTCATTTTTTTTCATTTCTTAAGCTTTCTTTGGGTGAAATTACTTCCCAGGTCACACTTATATCCCAGGTCTCTGCGTGCTCTTGATTTTACCATAAAAATACTCTGCCCTAGTGAGGCCA
>NW_010401571.1:0-243 GCF_000710305.1 Buceros rhinoceros silvestris
CGCTTGCTCTATTGGTTGTTGCCAGCAACAGAGTTGACAACGGTGGGGTGAATAGTTTCGTGGTCATCCTTTAACTCTTCCGGTGGATGTGTCACGTTGCATTCAGTAGCTATGGCGAGTTTAATCCACTTCGCAGGGACCCATCGTGGTGTATTACCCTGAATGGAGATACAAGCATATCCTCTACCCTATGTTAGCAGTGAGTACAGCCCTTCCCAGGTTTGGGTTTCGGGCTCCCATACC
>NW_010401572.1:0-8530 GCF_000710305.1 Buceros rhinoceros silvestris
GGCGAGCAGGCCTGGGCAGCAGATAGCGGAGCGCGCTGCCGCGCTCCTCGGGAAAAGCTTCCTTCAGCAACAAAGCGGGATAAACGGTTGTGACCCTCCTCAGAACGGGAGAGCAGAGGGGCACCAGCCGGAACGCTTGTTGTTCCGCTAAGAAAAGAGCCAATACTGAAAATACCTTGAGAAACGCCCTGTAAGTTAAAAGAAACCATTTGCTTTCTCTAGTTACTGCAGGCTTAAAACGCTTCTGTGTCCTCCCTCTGACAGCCACAACTTCGAAAGGGAACTTCCAAATTACACCGCCAGGACACAGTCCTGAGCCCTTACGCAAAGGTGGGTACTCCCACCACACACACAGAGCTGTTACAGCAGCAGACTACAGGTGACACAGACGGCACCATCAGAGCACGACTACCGAGTATTCTACCGGCCCATGTCTGTGACCAGGGAAGAAGCTCTCCTTTTGGAATAAAAAGACAAAAATCAGAGTTCTACAGCAGAAACTAAATGTAAAACCTAAAGAAAAGTGTCTTCACATCGCTTTAAAAGTTCATCATCATCATCATGGCTTGGCTTTGCAAACGAAGATCTGGGAAGGGTTTTTCCCACGCTCACTGCAAGCGATGAGTGCAGCCTTCGGGCCTGCGCGGTGGATTTTTTAGGTGAGGCGCAGCGTGCGCAGAACTGGCTTCACCCTTTACACCTGAGGTTCATCTGCCAGGGCCTAGCGAGCTTGGACGGTGACAGCGAAGTCCTCGGGTCATAGGTTTGTTTAGAGTGTCCTTCTCTTAGATGGATGAGACTTACAAGGCTAACGAGCTCCATCTGCCCAGGTTTGGAGTCAGAGTTGTCCTTCTCCTAGGATGGCTGCCCGAAGGCTAGTGAGCCCATCCTGCCTGTGGACACACTTTGTCTGACCCTTCAGTTGAGACCTGTCTGGCTTGGGAGACCCCACCGGAGGCACATGCCACCACCAGCACAGCTCTCAACCTCACAAGGGCACACAAGCTCCTTCCCCACGGCACGGGGGTGCCCATGAAAGAGTCACAGCTCTACCTCCGGACATCACAGACCCGGGCACAGGGCGGCCAGGGCCTGCCAAGAACAGGAGGAGTTAAAAGTTCACAGAACATTTTAAAGATGGGCACAGAATAAAACCTACCACATTCAGCATTCATGTAAGAACAGTTTAATATATACAACGTATATAAAAAGGTAAATTACAATTTCAGTTTATGAACAGAGAGTGCTTTCTGCTGCTTCTGCTTCTTCTTCAGTTTGTTAGCGTCTTTGATTTGCATTTTCACTTGATCTTGCAGTTGAGAAAAGAAGGCCTGGGATGACTTCAAGACCTTGTCTTTACCTTCATCCTGTCAATGGACAAAATATCTGCTATAACCAAGAAATGTAAACCAGTACCGTTACACTACTTACTAGTACTCACATATAATGGCATTTGACTTAAAAGAAAAAAAAAATCTGATAATGGATTTTGAAAGGATATTATTCACTGCGCTGTTACATCACTGCTGCTACCTAAAGAAACGACGAGTGCCTTCTCTTTCTAATTAGCAGTTAGCGTGGTAGGTAAGAACAGGCATCAAGAACTGATCCTTGCACATCATAAGCTACAACTATACATCTACATGCTGTGCTCTGCTCCCCTTTTGAAAAGGTGAGCACAAATGTTTTAGAAGTAATGAAGTTATTTTTCCTACTAGTTTCTAATACCTAAAAACTTCAGAGATTTTCAAAATCTAACTTTAAGGTATCCTAGATAATAGTACACAAGTTTACTCTTTTATAGCATGCAAACCAAAATCAGTCTGATGAGATTATAGAGAGGCCTCCACAATAAGGAGAAAGTTAAACAGTGAGAATTCTATTTTGAAATAGCTTAAGTTACTCAAAGCTTAGAAAGAACTAAATAGAAACCTCATCCTCAATTACACATCAAGTAGTCCCACTTAATCAGGTGGGAAGGTTCAAACGCAAGAAATAAGAGCGTAAAACTGTTAGTATCTGCAGGAACATCACCTCGTGAACTTTGAAACACATTAAAAAGTAGTGCCTAATCCAAATAATCATTTGTTAATCTGCTTTGATATAAAGTAATTGTATCATACGTTTTTTTCCTATTTTTCCTGTATCTAGGGATTAAGATGCTTACAAAATCAAGTATATTGCATACTCTGAGTAAGCTTCTAAAGATTCCAACCACCATTCAGGTATGATTTACTCATAATTAAAGCAGTAACATCTACATAAATAGGCATTATAAACAAGGGAGTCACTGTAAAATGCAACCAGAGTGTATTTTTTTCAGGCCTCTCTACCGACATCATGCTGTCAGGATCATCAGCAAAGTCAGGACGCAAAAGGCATCAACACCACCTTCCCTAAGACAGTTACAAGTATGGGTTAGAACAATACCAAACTGGATACGGGGGATAGTAAGGTGGGAGGGTAGAGGGGAAAAAAAAAAAGAAGGGGGGGGGGTATGCATCTGCCCTTTCCATGTTGTCTCCCTACCTCTTTCCTTTCAGCAGCTACATCTACCTTTTATATATGCTCGGACATAAATGAGGTAACGAGGTTTGGGTGGTAAGCAGATATAAATGACCTGTGTACAAGAATTTTTGAGGGGATGGAGAAAGAGTAGGAGACGTAGTTGTGCCAAGAGGGATGGGAGGGAAACACACCCTGTACTTTGTAATTATTTGTGATAAAGTTCCCTTTCTCTCTCTAGCTAAACATTCTCTCTCCTCAAGAGTTTAACATTCCTTACCTGTGAAGCTCCAGCTTACGCAGGACTACTTAAGAGAGCCTTACCTTGAGCAGAGATGCTTTGCCTTCTTTTGTAAGCTTTTTTAATTTTGCTGCAGCAGCTTTTTTGCTAAGTTTTGTGCCTTGTTCCGGTTTCATCTTTTCAAGCAGCTTTTGACGTTTCTCCTTTTCTCTTAGCTTCATACGTTTACGAAGCTTTTTCTTTCTTCGTTCTCGTTTTTTGTCTGTGGGAGTCTTTTCTGCATCTGTTTTTACATCACCAGCTTTGTTCTTTTCCTAGAACAAGATCTCTAGATCTATAAGCATGCAAAAGACTCTTTTCACAGCACTCAAATCTCTCTAATGTGTCCGTTATCTCAAGTGTTTAAGCTAGCTCGGGAAGATGCTGCATTAAGGCAAAGGCCAAAAGCTGGCAAAATTTGAACAGTGAGATTTGTACAATTGATCAAAACCATACTAACTGCTCTCCCCATTGTCATTTAGTTTTCCCCTTTCAAATACCCATCTACACGTTGGGAAAACAACTACCATTACATTAGCAGTCACGAACAAAACCGAAGCACAATTTTACGGCCAAGCGTAGCCAAATAAAACAAACTTTTCCCCCATGTCCTTCCAGTTACAGCACCATTCCACAGACAACCAACCAAACCAAAAAACAGCCAACACCAACCAGTGTGAAAATGCTAGGCAAGAAGGTCTACAAGGTGAGGAAGCCGGGGTGGGAGGAGGCAGAATTCCCCCACTGATCTGGCAGCCAGCACACCCTTCTATCCACAATACAGAGCCTCTGCAGACCCTCACGTGATTTTATATCTGCATTTACCTTGATCTCCTCTGGTGCCAAGAGAGCAGCATCACTAACAGCAACAGGTGCTACTTCTTCCATACTTATCGCTGGAAGGTTTGAAACTATTTTAACTTCCGGCACAGGCTAGAAATAAGGAAACAGGTTCAGGTCTGATAAGAGTCACCTGAAAATACTAAATACTTGGTTTTTCTTAGAGGCAATATAGTGCATTTAATATGAAATAAGAACAAGCTCTGTAACACTCCATATTTACTGTACTTTCCATGTCTTTAAATATAGTTTAAAGTATTCAGTTTCAAAGAGGGGAAAAAAAACAGGTTTATGAAACTCATGTACTTACTGGTTTGGGTGTGAAGTGGAAGTTACAAAGCGCATCCAGCTTCAGGAAGAGTGAATCCATCATTTCCTGTATTTCTTTGTGTTCGGGATTTTCTTCCTCTTCAGTCTTTTGCTGCATTAATAACGCAATGTTACTGCGACACATTCATAAAGCTAGTCTACTTTAGCAAGACTGACAGCGACACAATATACAATTCAGAGCCATTTCACTGGTGAACACTCAGAGCAAGACTGAAGGGTTCCCACAAAGCTGAAATCATGTGGTGTGAGCTTCAAAAGGAAAGGCATTGCTTACGTTACCTGGTGAAGTTTCATGTATTCTTGCTCATAGATCTCCGCAAGACTCAGTTTACTCTTTTCGTGATCCAAACTGATACGCTTCTTATACTCAAAAGCCTCCTCTTTTGGTTTTTCTTTCGGTACTACATCATCCCATGCCTGAGAAAGTCATAAATTAATGACCAAATGCAATTACAGTTAAATATCAGGTGCTACAGCTTATTTAGAACATTTTTCATATTACTTATGTGGCACATTAACTAGTTTATTCATGTGGCTTCCCAAGAACTAAGTTTCACTTGAAAAAAAAAGTAATAAAAGATATAGCTCTAGCTTTTGTGCTTATTTTCAGTGAATTGGGGCAAAAATTGTATAACAAATGTGCAATTTTCTTAAGTGCTTAAATACTCCCCCATATGTACCAATTTTTCTAGTCAGCTAAACAATAAGTCTCAACAAATGGTGGGATACAAACGTTCTGTCAGTGGCTTTTAAGAAAACAACTGAGTTTTGGTTAGTGGTCAGAATGCTCAGAGTGCTACAGCTATGGTAATAGATAAAATTTACAGACTGGCATCATATTCCAAATAAACTCCTTATAGTTTTATCTGCAAACTCTCTTTTTTTTGGTTGTCTTTGAAGTGCATCAAAACCTAGCAGATAACAAGCATGTAAAAATAGAGCTCCTTAGAAATCTAAAGACACATTCATCAAAGCAAAAGAATAAAACAATCAGCTGTAGAAATTAATTAAGGTAACTCTACACCTAATATTTTAATTCAAACTCATCCTTGGAATGTGCCCCGTGAATCAAGTCTATGAACAAAATAGAGAAGAACAGGGAAGATAATATTAACCTGATCCAATATTCTCTGCTTAATGATATCTTCAAGCTGAAAAGTAGTTTCTTCCGTAATCACAGGGGCTGAAAGAAGAATGAGAAGAATTTTAAGATTAATGTTTCTCCAGCACGAAATACTTTTTATTGTTCATAGAATAAACAACAGAAAATAAAGCCTTCACAAAAGTGTAGTCATCGAAGGTGAAGTAAATAATTTTCTACTCTATCTTCCGGATACTCACCGTATTATGTAAGGCTTATAAACGACTAAATCTGCCACCGAATTAATGAACTTTCAGTTAAGTTAAAAATAAACAGGAGATTATAGCTTACTGTAGTTTCCACCATGAAAATGCACAACCTCAAAAACACACCAAGAAGCTGAACTTAGTGTTACCCTTAGTTACTCTGCTCTTGAGTCACAGTTGTTTTCAGGAAGGTGAAAAGGAAGAAACCTGAACACGGTATGCAACATGCTTTCAGGAAAGCCCCCTCTCACAACCTACCCATTCGAACTGCATGGTCAAAAAGCACTGTTTCCTCCAAAAGGCTGTTTTCAGGACGTCTTTGTGCAGACACTTCTCCTTTAAGCTGCCAAGGTTTCTCCTCTAACAACTCTTCTTCTAAACTTTTTATTTTTTTGCTCATCTGAAAAACACAATTTCCTAAGAAGTTCAAAACATAAAGCTCACAAGTAAACTCAAGGCAAGAAATCAATAGTTATTTCAGGCACTTCTAACCCCTCCTCACATAAAGGGGAGGAAATATATGATTGCATCTTTATCTGATGTAGATAAGCCTTTTCCTAATTTATAAATAGCCTCTTCCTATTTGCCAGACTCTGATTCAAAGTACACAATCATTAAAAAAAAAAAAAAAATTAAAATAAAATTGCCACTCTTCCACAGAATTAGCAAAATAAAAAAATCAATTACCTTTTCCTGTCTCTTTTCAAAAGATGACTTTATTTCACTGGGATCATCAGTATTCTCTAATTGCGTATCAGTAACATCTTCTGTTTCACTGTCATCTGGCAAACTAAAAGTAACTTTTTTAGAGGCTTCTTTATTTCTTGTATTCTCCATCATCATTTCATTCATATCCTCAACCCTGCAACATTAAAAGTTAATATAAAATAAAGGTTGAAAAGCCTTTATCATTTTTTACATTAAGATATTTCAGCCTTTACACATTTACCTTATACAACTAACCTACAGTTAAGGAATACCATAGGCTTCATGAAACCTAAAGGCAGGGGACACTAGGGAAACTTCTATATAATAAAAGTAACTTCCAAAAACTGAAGTTACAGCTAATAAATTTCAAAATTCAAGTAAATATCAAGAGTCAAGACTCAAAAGATAAGTAAATAAACTACTTTTAAAATTTTATGATAATGCAAATCATGAACATAAAACAAACAGAGAATGGCAAAACATGATGAAAGTGAGCTTGGAATTCACACTTTATTTTCTACTTCATTTCAGTGTAAAATTACAAGGATATTTTAATTGCAAATAATGTATATACTTACTCAGACATACTTTCTTCATTCTGCTCTTCAGTAGCATTATCTACTTCCTCTTCCTGATCATCTTCAACATCATTAGCTACTAAATCATCCTTGTCATCGACCGGGTCAAAGAAATCTTGGTATGTCAAGTCTCTAGAGCTCTTAATTGGCTAAAAAGGGGAGAGGGAAAACAAACAACAAACCAAAAAGCCAAATCAAACCAAAACTGTTTAGACTGACAGAAGTCTAAGGGTATCTTGTCTTTTAAAGTCTCTGGCACCTGGGGAACAGTGCTACTTTGTGTAACAGTAACTCAGTTTAGTGAAGCATTAACCGGTGGTAGGGCATCTTGGTAAAACTGATCTCTTTTACAATATCTAAAATATTCTACTATTCAAATTCATTTCCAATTCAAAGAGCAGCAGATTTTGCCAATTACTTGTTGGAATGCATACACATTCCCTTACGCCCTGGGCATAGTACTTACTTGCTAGTGAGAATCACTGGTAGTATGACATAATAAAAGATTTATTTTTTAAACAAGTACTCAGCAACTGAAGTTAAAACAAGAGTTACAAAGCCCCATTCCTGAAAAAAGAAGCCGCCAAAAGCCTTTTGTTCTGCATCAGCCACCTTAGCGATCTCTAATGCCCGATGTCAGTGCTGAGTGACACATCTTTTTCATTTGCTGGATCACCTGTTGTGCAATTCTGCAAGGTCGTTTATTTCTGGTACCATGCTATCTCTTCCTTTATTCATGCAAAAACCCAAGACCCCTCTAAAGAGACTGGAATAGCAGCATGGTATGTTCTTCTAAACTAAGCCAGTTTGTTACCAGATGTTCATGTCAAACATATTAAAGTAAACCTTTAGAAGTAATCGTTAGTCATCTAATCAAATTTAATTTGGTAGTTTCTACTTAGAGTTCAGCAACTTACAGTCACCCTAACAGACATCAGACCTTGATTTAGAGGAGAGATCAGAAAATTAATTTACTGATATTCTTACTTTGACTTCAGCTTCTTCAGTCTCTTCTTCCTCATCATCTGAGATGATGTCTTCAAAATAATTAATATCTTCTTCCTCCTCCCTGTTTTCCTTCTCTGCCTGTTCTAAAAAAGCTTCCATCTCAGCCAGCTTGAAAAACTTGTCATCCACTATAGATTTTCTTCCTGTTTTTTTCAGCGTGGTTTCCTTGGCTGTTTTAGTTTGTTGCTCCAGTGCTTCAATATCAAAGTCAATATCAGAATCCTCATCGCTGTATCTCTCCATTATGCTTTCTCTGAGCTTACTTTGCTTTTCTTTAGCTTTAGTTTTATCTTCTGTATAAACATTCTTCTGTTCAGTTTCTTCTTCCATTATGTTGTCTTCCAATTCCTGGTTGCTGCTGGTCTCTGCATCAGAGCCATCCTCTTCTTGGTCTGAGAAAAGGCAAAGATCTTCATCCTTGGCATCCCTCGCAATGGATTTCTTGAAGAAGTCAAGAACTGTGTTGTTTTGGAGCTCTAGTTGTTGCCAGATCTGTTCTTCATCAAAATCTTCTATTACCAGCTCTTTTAGAGGACCCCCATGAACTATATTACTTCCCAGAGCTTTATTTTTATTATTCAAATCATAGAGAGTCTTTGTTAATGCTCTGAAGTCAGCAGCCAGTCCATCTTGCACACTAAGAGTATAAAAAAATTAAGAGTTTTAAAAAGCACAACAGTTAATATTTTTTTAAGATGTTATTAAGCCTTTCAACTTCATTGCACTTTGTGAATGAAGTAGCTGCTGAAGGAATACTCCACCTTCCTATAGTTGCATCTTATTATATCTTGACCATATTTAAGCACTCCAGACGTTTTGAGGAAGTACGTAACATAGCACTAAACTCAAACACCCAAGAAATCTTGCTTTTAGAAAGGCAGTCACCTTCCTCCACTGTCTTACTCCTCGGTTTTTAAATTTGGATAGTCTCCTC
>NW_010401573.1:0-1326 GCF_000710305.1 Buceros rhinoceros silvestris
AATGTGTTACACTTTCTTAGAAGACTGATATGGGGAAAGAGGCCCAAGTTAGAAACAAATTGCTCATGTGTGGTGACTATTTCTTAAAATGAACCTCCTTGCTTTGTAGCCCAGCATAAGATTTTATGACCACATTTCATCTCGAGATATGAAGGACTTGCAGGTGCTCTCAGGGGTGAATTTCAGTGCCAGCAGTGAAGACCAAGAAGACTTCCCCGTGACTTTCTCTGACACTTTCTCTTAAAATGAACCTCCTTGCTTTGTAGCCCAGCATAAGATTTTATGACCACATTTCATCTCGAGATATGAAGGACTTGCAGGTGCTCTCAGGGGTGAATTTCAGTGCCAGCAGTGAAGACCAAGAAGACTTCCCCATGACTTTCTCTGACACTTTCTCTTCTAATGCTTCTTTGCCTAAACTCATCTGATGTGATTGATGGTTTTGTTTTTCTTGTAGTGGTTTCTTATGTAGGTAGGTTTAGTCATAATTACCAGCATAGCTTTCTTTAAGGAGTCACGTGTTAGTGCCTCTTGCCACAGCAGGTGTGAAAGGCAAAAGATATGAAGGTATGCTTATGTTCTGTTTTTGATGGGGGACTAAGATGTAAATCTGACCGTAGCAGAAGTGACATCTCTGTGGAACACTGCGTGTGATAAAAGAGGGGAGGAGATTCCCCCTCAGTCATGAGTTTGATGGCCCGGTCTCTGTTGGGTGACTGATCGTCTTTTAGTTTGGCCGATTAACACTCTCATCCTTTAAAATCCTTCATTTTCTTCTCAGAGTGGTGATGAGGGGAAGAATGTACCTTAATTCTTAGTGTGGTTGTAGTGTATTAGCCTCTCATGATAGGTTTTTGCCAATTCTGAGGTGGTCAGGAGCAAACTTGCAAATTGTGTGGTGTTGGAGAGAGGACGGGAGAGCTGTGTGTGTGTGAGGCTCTAGAAGAACAGGTGGTCATTTCCTTGCTTCTTGTAGTTAACACAACCATGTGCCTGATGGATTACCATGCAATTTGTGTGCATTCTGCTCAGCAAGTTTGGCCTCAGCAGTTTTTTTTCCATCTGACCTGTCAATTTCTCTATGTTTTTAACTCTTGCCTTGTTTGTTGTCATGAGCTGCAGCTCAGCCTCAGGATGTCTAATGGAATGGGGAAGGTCCCACTTGTGCCCATTGTCTGAGTGTAGGGGCAGTTCCCGTGCACATATTGGATGTTTATGTGTGTCACGTGGAAGGCTTTTGTCAACATACGTGTGCTCCCAGAGCAGACTTGTCTGCGGCGGGAAAAAGCAAACCCGTCTCTACTGCCATCCTCAAAGTGCAGAGTG
>NW_010401574.1:0-554 GCF_000710305.1 Buceros rhinoceros silvestris
AGTTCCTTTATGATGTGAGGGAAACAAGGTACACTGGGCATCTGTATCTACCAGGGCCTTGTACTTTAGTGGCTCGAATGTGCCAGGCCACTGAATCCACACAATCCAATAGACACGGTTATCCCTCTCCTCCTCCTGGCTAGAGGCAGGGCCCCTCTAGTGCTTTAGGTGAAGTTCACAATCGGGGGAAGGATCTGCATGGCGTGATCTACTTCTACCACGAGGGACACTCTGTGATCTGTCACGTCGCTCACCAGAGACTGGAGGAATTTGTTTCTGGCCGTGGTCATCCATATTGTGTCGTTTACAGCGTAACTCACGTGCTGAGGTTTGTTGCTCCCATCTTCTGGTGTCTTCACAAATGCTTTAGGTGAAGTTCACAATCGGGGGAAGGATCTGCATGGCGTGATCTACTTCTACCACGAGGGACACTCTGTGATCTGTCACGTCGCTCACCAGAGACTGGAGGAATTTGTTTCTGGCCGTGGTCATCCATATTGTGTCGTTTACAGCGTAACTCACGTGCTGAGGGTTGTTGGTCCCATCTTCCGGGG
>NW_010401574.1:607-2643 GCF_000710305.1 Buceros rhinoceros silvestris
TCGCTCACCAGAGACTGGAGGAATTTGTTTCTGGCCGTGGTCATCCATATTGTGTCGTTTACAGCGTAACTCACGTGCTGAGGTTTGTTGCTCCCATCTTCTGGTGTCTTCACAACCTCTCAAGCAGCACGGGAGGTCACATCGGGTCCGGTTCTGCTTGTTTCTGTTAGCTTTGGGAGAAGAATTAGTTGGTGGAAAATTAATTTCACTGACTGGCCAACGATTCTCCCTCATAGCCAACTTCTGCTCCTCTGCAAGAAGGTACTTTTGGTTTTGGCGATTAGTAACATCATCATAGTGATGGATTTGATTGCACACCTCCCCTACAGTTAAATTTCCTGGATAGCTTGCCCGACCCCACAGCATGGTAGACAATGTGTGGGAGTATTCTTCTGGCGTGCTCTGAACAAACTTTTTTAGCAAGGCCTCGGTAGCGATCACCCGCTCGGGGTTAAAAATCCCATAATTTCGGTCATCATAAAGAATCTCTTTTATAGCCAGCTCTCTCAGGTATTCAATGCCTTTACTTAGAACATCCCACAGGGGGGCGCGGTGTGTGAGTTCATCTCTAGTGGGTTATCTATCATTTACAGCTGCCAGAAATTGCCTAAAAATACTGAGTCTTCCCTCATGTTCCCCTATCTGATTGTTTATGCCTCCTTCCAGGGCTGTATTTCCTAACTGCCTAGCCTCACCACCAGTTAATTCGATGCTGTCACCTCCCTGGTCCCAACAACGAAGCAACCACCCCAGAATCGACTCATCAGGATGCCTGCTAAACTCCTGTCTAACATTTCTCAAGTCCCCCTAGAGAAAGGTTCAGGCTCATCCTCCGAGGACTCATGCCCTGAGGGCCTTTGTTCATCTCGCGTGGGATTTTGTCTCTCAGACTTGGTTGGGGCTGCGTCACCATCAGAGCTGCTGTGCTCACCAGGCTGATCACTCGTTGTCGTTGGGACTTCCTCTTTCTGCATCTTCACGGGGGCAACTTCTGCTCGTTGTGGTGGAGAGGTGGCAGTAATGCATGTGTGGTGCCTGCTCCTGATGCTAAACCACACCTGGGCGACGTTAATGATAACCGATAAAGACAACAGGAAAACAGTATTATCCGCAGAACCTTCAGGTTCAGATTCCCATGGTGCAGAGTCATTCCTCAGTATCCATTCGATAGTGAAGTCATAGGCAGTCACCATACAGTAATATCCAAAACGTACTGCCGTCATTACCAGCTGACCCAAAATAAACCAACTCACTGCAAGTCCAAAAGCCAAGTAGGACACTCTTTGCGGTATGTCCTAGGCCAATAATACATAGACAGGTACCAGTTATTGATAGAAAATAGGCCACATCAGCTGCTGAGTCAGGCACCAAATCATACAGTAATCTCTGGGCATATTGTTTAGCAATCAAAAACAAAATTCTACTCACTCCCATGTCTGAAACCTCAACTTGTATTTGTTTCAGTTTACAAAATGTAAAATATTTTCTTCTTTCTCCCCGTATGGGCCACCAAAAAATGTTAAGGGTCAAGGGACTGAGGTACCCACTCCTTGAATTCCTTAACGGTCCCCTTTGTCTCACTAGAGACAGAAGGGGTTTAAGGGGAAAAAAGAAAATTCACACCTTGGTCTGCATTTTGGGAAAACTGGAACAAACTTTTAATAAACAATAAAACCACATGACTATATACTATTATATATATAGGCACAAACTGAGAAAAAGGAAAAAAAAACAAAGAAGAGAGGACTTAGATAACGGCAGTTGTGTTCAAGGTCAGTGCTCTTGGCAGGCATCCAGTGGCAAGGAGGGAGTGAAGACTCTGCAGCTGCAGGCTGCTTTCGGGCAGGGAGCAGAATTCTTCTCGCAGCCAAACGGAGAAGGGGGGGGCAGGGGAGGAACCCCCGCGCGCAGCTGATTTAATAGCAGGAAAGCTCTCGGCATGAAAGCGACAGGGAGTTCGAATATTCTCACCGGATTCATATGGGACGGGACTCACGGCAGAACAGTTCAGAGTCTGTGGGCCCCAGGCCTCCACG
>NW_010401574.1:2691-27944 GCF_000710305.1 Buceros rhinoceros silvestris
AGGTCAGTGCTCTTGGCAGGCATCCAGTGGCAAGGTGGGAGTGAAGACTCTGCAGCTGCGGATGGAGAAAGCAGAATTCTTCTCGTGGCGAGACGGGGGGGATGAAACCCCTGCGTGGCAAGGAAAAAAAAATTGCAGAGAAAAAACCTCCCTGTACGGAACAGCTGGGAGTCCGAGTATTCTCACCCGATTTCGGACGGGACGGGACTCACGGCAATAGCAGTTCAGTGTCTGTGATCCGATGCAGGCCCTCAGGTCGTGGGCTGGGTTGGGCCTGGTCGGTGGCAGAGCAGGTTTGTGGGAGCTCCCCTCTCTTTGTGAGAGTCCGGAAGCCGAGAGAGACACCTCCCCCGGCCTCCTGCTTTTAAAGGCTCCCGATGTAACGTTCCACCTGACCCCCTTAACCAATTAAATGTGGAATTATCGGTATCGCATGGAATAATTCTATTTGTCTATTTCCCAAAACAAGGAAGTTTCAGCTCAAACCAGGACAGTGTACATTAATTACTTCAGTGCCTTTTGAACTTCATGGTTTTTGTTCTTCCCATCCCATTTTTCTCACCTGCTTATAGATAAAGGGGATTTTGTAGTATTCAGTGTGGTGTGAGGTGCTTTTAATCATGGAGAAAATAAGGCAGGGACAAACTACTTCTCAGCAGGAGGAAATCTGTGTCTGAAATCCTGCTCATGCTGTGTAGTGAGTTTATGGGCAGCTACTGTGAAGTTTGACAGCAGAACTCAGCAGTCTGCATTTCTCTAGCTTGAAGACAAGCGAGTCTTGCTAGCTGATGCATTCTCTCTGTGGTGGGGTTCTGAGGACTGCCAGTCACTTCTGTCTCCAGCATTGTGCTGTCAGGGAGTTCAGTCCCCTGACAGTCAAATTTCCCTGGATGGGAAAATCTCCCCTGTATATAAGGGTTTTCCTTCTCTCCAGTAAATTAAGTCCATCTGGAGTGGTGAAGTGGTTTGCAGCTGCTTGTTTCTGCTTCTACAGGTACTGTCAGACTTGGAGGAGGATATTGGAGAGTTGAATAAAGAGAATATGTGGGAACTGTCTTGTGAAACTGTGCGAGAGCAGCTTACCAACAGCATTAGAAAACAATGGAGGATGTTGAAAAACCATGTTGAAAAGCTGGATAATCAAGGTGATGTTTAACTGTATTACAGACACATGTAAAATGCCACTAATAATTCCATTTGCTGTCATGCTCTTAAGATGTACTTTACTGACTGTCTAAGCTAAAATTGAAAGAATTGTAACCTGAATGGGTTTGCTATTGGCGTTTTTTGTGTGAGTTCTAAATGTAGGTAGATCAGAAAGCAATTGCACACTAAGCCAGTTATGAGAGGATGTGATTATAGTTTTGACACAGTAAACAGCAACTTTGAGGTAATTATTTTTCTTTTGAAAGTAGGTGTCCTGTAGTAATGTTTGTTGCCTTTCCCCACCTTTTTGAGATGTTCAAGTAATGCAGATGTAACAATTTGAAGTAACTAGATGCAAAATACGAAGATATCAAAACATCTAGACTCTCAAGAGTTTAGGCTTGCCACATCCGTATATCGTCTTGTGGCATTCCAAAGCGAACTGGCTGGTGGTATAGTGCTGGACTCTCCTCACTTCCAGCTGTTAACAGCATTAAAAGACAGCTAAAAATATATAAAAATTCTTTCCTAGTATTATTTTCCCATGCAAACAAATGCTGCTGCTACCACAGGGATGTTTGCAGTCAAGAATAAGCCTGAGGTCACACATGTAGTGGCAAATAAAAGAGCAGATGGTCTATGGAGTATGTTTATACCATAGAAAGAATTTTAAAAACACTTGTTCTTAAAAAGCAATACTTAATTTGGTGTAGCTAACTGAAAAAATAGTTGTAAGCACCAGGAAAACTGTTTCAAGTATTTGCTGTTTTCTTGGAGTCAGTCCCCTTTTTATTTTTTTAAGAGCTGAATGTAGTCTAGGCCTTTAGGATTCAATTAATGTTCAAACACTGGCATCAGGGGATCACAACTTGGCTCATTTCATGCAAAGCTATCACAGTTATTGTAATTAAATAAAGCACTATGTAATTATACAAAATACATTTTATTCTCTCTAATTCATTCCCTTACTGGGATGAAAATATGCACACAATGTTTGTTAGCTCAGTTCCTCCTTCACAGGGCTTGAAGGAAAAGGCTTTCTTTTTATATCTGTCATAAATGTAGTTACTGCTATTTTTTTTTACGAACACACAAGCCCTTCAAAAATGGGCTCAGAATAGGCTAACAGCATGAAAGTGTGAAGAAACCTTCAGTTGCCTTGATTCTTCTTTTAAGGAACTGCTGAAACAAGTGGGTTTGTGTGGCGCTTATGGCAGTGCAGGCGCTTGGTTTACCTTGGGAAATGTGGAACAGTTATGTTCTTATTGTTTTTCTGAACTGGGTTTTGTGCGTTACTACACGTGTAGCACCAATTCTGGATCTCTTGTCTCTGATAGAAGTCCTGTGTATCTGTCTTCAGGATGAAACAAACAGAGCTTAAAACCTTCTTGCTACCATATGAGTCCCTGATGTGAGGGATTTTTTGTTTTGTTTTTGATACCTTTATTTTCTTCCCTTTAGTGTCACATGAACATTCAGGAGCTTTGAATGAAAAAGATGTCATTTCAAGAGAAGATCATAAGCTGGAAACTGAAAAGCTGGAGTTAGAGATTCAGCATTGTAAAGAAATGATCAAAACGCAGCAACAACTCTTGCAGGTAGTAGACTTTAGTTGTTCTTTTTTTCCTCGATGGAATCTATTTTTTTTTTTTAATGTGCCACTCTTCTCACCTCTGAGCCTTTCTCCATTCTTGGTTAATGCTTTTGAAATAGAATGTCTTAATGGTTCGTCTGAGTATAGGTGTGCTAGCGGATTGGGTAGTCATTTAACGAGTCCTGGTATGAATGGTTTTGGAAGACAAATAAAGGTGAGGAGGACTGATGAGCTCAGCTGCCTCAACAGGGAGATTCTGCTTGCCATCTACAACCCTGCCCCCACCAGCCACCAACTTAGTACTTGCAACATTGCTTCCATATTTTCTGGGTGAAACCGAACCTGTGGAAATACTGCTTCTCTTAACAGTCACTCCTAAATTAATGCTTCTCTCTGTTGTATCTTTATATCTGCAGCAGCAGCTTATGTCCCCGTGTGATGATGACACCACTCCGATGCTACAGGACTGCTATTTGTTGGAAGAAAGAGAGCGTCTTCAGGAGGAATGGAGACTATTTCGAGAACAAAAAAAGAATTTTGAGAAGGAAAGAACAAGTTTTACAGAAGCTGCTATTAGATTAGGACTTGAGGTATTAGAAAAGTGGACAGGTATTAGAAAAGGGAACTCTTATGGAAGATGAGTTGCGATTAAGTACTTTTACTGTTCTACACACTGAAGTGCACCCATCCGACAGTATCTGTTTGCTAACATCTCTAGACAAAGATCATTCCCATACTGTGTAAAGTATATCTTTGGTCATTGTAGAGGATCGTTCTGTTGGCATTTAATTTTTTTAATCTATTGGAAAATACAGTTGCTGCATCTGCAATGACCCTTTTTTAGCTTTGAATTATCTACATACTTCTAAAAACCAGTCCACTTATTCACTAAACCGTTTATCAAATGCTTTTTAAGTTTGGTTTCCTACAAAAGCAAGGCCTATGGAAATTTCAGTCAAACTTGGCTGCAGGGTTGAATTCTCCAAAGGTACTTGATTCCTAACTTTTGTGAGAACTAGTGACTGTTAAAGAAATGAGAAGTAGTTGTTGCCGCTCCCTTAACAGAGTCATTATCTGTTCTGTTCCTGTAGTTAAGGTGGCCAGTAAGCACATGTACTGGAAGGCAGGCAGGGGAGATGTGTCTCTAAATGAGCTCCAGCATGCATGTCCTTTGGTCTAGCTGATAGTTAGGACCAAGAACATGAAGGGGCTTACGAGTTTAGCAGGGCAAGGAGGTCATGATGATTGATCGTGAAAATAGATGGAACAGATATAACAGAAAAAAGGCCATTGAAGGAGAGAAGAAATGGATTTAAGATTTATTGCTTACAGAACTGTATTGCTTTGACATGCAGAGGAGAAAGTTGGAGGGGGATGTGATTAAAATTTGTAAAACTGTGGGTTCACTTGGTCAGATGAAAGCAGTGCTGTTGTTCACCAAATCCTTCAAGAATAGGGCTAGAGGAAACTCATAGAAACTGCTTGGAATTAAGTCAAATGTATCCAAAAAGGTATGTTTTTACATATCAGATAGCTGACCTATGGATTTTGTTGCCACAGGGGGTTGTGAAGGCAGTCAGTACCAGCAGGTTCAAAAGCAGTTGCCTAAGCTCATGAACACATGCACAGATGGATACTAAAAGTGGGGGACAAGGCGGGTGCCTTCCAGCATTTCTAATCAAATTACTTTTATGGCTGGGAAACCTGAGGGAATGTACTGCAGAAAGTGGCTGGATTCATAAATGTCTCATAAATGGCATCCCTTGTGACCATTGTTGGAGACAGAATACTGAGCTAGATGGGTGTCTTCTCTGACTAAGGATGGCTTTTTTATTCTTATGCTTTAAAATTTATTGTAAAGAACACCAATTTTAGATATTGGTGCAACAGTAATTCACATGGTTTTAAATATTGACTCAGACCACTACATATCAATATGTAATCAAGTTTTTAATTTAATTTCATTTGCATTTTAATGAGTTCGTGAATTTCATGTTGGACCTTGGATTCAGCTTAAAGTCTTGAGTGATAGAAAATGATAATTGTCCAGAAATGTTTAGGACTGCACTGCGGCATAGGCATAACTAATCATGCTTCTGCTTGTTCAAATGCTGAAGTATGAGAAGAGAAGCAATGCTGTAAGCTTTGTCGGTGTCTGTGAAAGTTTGCATTAGAGTTCAGCTTGCTCTATTTTCTATTGACATATTGGAAATAATTTTATATAATGGGGACGTCCTGTTTCACTGAGGTTTTGGAGGTGAAATAGCTCATTGCTTGATTCCACAGCCGTTGAGACTTTTGGAGAATCTTTTAGCCATTATTTTCCTTTTCTGTGCTCAGAGTGGATTTTTAATGGAAAATAAAACAATGCCTCTCTGCCTCAGTTTCAGACAGAAGTAATCAGTGCTATTTTCAATATGATTTTTATCTGTTTGGGAGGAGGCTCAGGGTTGAGGTTTGCGCAGTAATCCTTACTGGCAGCTCTCCAGGAATGAGGGCTACCTCCAAGAGGTAGAGCTGCACTGAGGGAGAAGGGGGAGCATGGGAGGCAGTGATAGGTGGTGGTACCACTGGAGTGGAAAATCATAAAATGAAGGGGTTAGATCTGTGAAACAAACCATGGGGATTGGCTTGTAAACAAACACCTCCTCACTAATCCTTGTTGACGTGACTAATTCTGTGTTAAACTGCTGGCTCTCCTTAATTACCTGGACATGTTACAACTTTTTGCTTTCTTAAAACAGCATCGGTGTAATGTGGCCTAAGCTTGTTCCAGTGATCATAAGTGTAAACTGTCGCTTCTTTTCCTAGAGAAGGGCCTTTGAAGAAGACAGAGGAGCGTGGCTGAAGCAACAGTTCTTAAGTATGTCTACTGATTACAGGCACTCTGAAAATGTGACAACTTCAAGTGCCGTCTTGAGAAGCAAGTATTTGGCTCAAACTATGTTCTCTTAATGTGTTTCTTTTTTCCTTCTCTTTCAAATAGAAGATGCAAATATGAATACAACAAAAAAATCTAGTTAAATTAAAACAACTTTCTAAGACAAACTTTACCATGTATCTGTATGCTCTACCTGTCAGGGTAACTGAAAATCTTCTTTTCAAAAGGGAATTGCAATTATGTAATTTGTATTCTTGAAGAGAGCTGGTGAATGTCAAGTACCTGACAGCACAGCTGTTGGAATTACTAACTTAAATTTAATCTGAGTGTATCAAGTGCCTTGGCAATTAAAATAATTGTGACCTGCGGAGATCCGTATAGATCTAGATAGATTTCTACAGATCTAAGTTTTGGGAACAAGAGGATCGTAATTTGTAGATGGCAGCATTAACTGAGATAATACTAAACATGCATACACATATTTAGTTAAAAAAAATCCTTCGAAGAAAAGTGGTGAAAAGAGCACTGTGAAACTCAATTTAAGCAATAAATAATTGAATTTTAAGATTCAGATCTTCATAAAGGAATAATTCTTTAGAAGAGATAATGAAAATATGGCTATATGACATAGTTTGGAATATTGTTTTTACTGAAAGTATTTTTTTACTTCCTTTCTTCTACCATTTTTTTTTTCTTAAGTTGGTACTTTTATTTACCATTCCCTCATGCCTCAATATGCATGTGCAGTGCTTTGGTCCTCACCACTGAGTCCTCAGTACTCCCTAAGGGGGAGGATGTGGTGGTGGTGAAACAAACAAAAAAAGGGATGGGGAAGGAAAAAGTATCAACAGGCTCTGTTAAATAGATTCTTGTTGTGGCAGTCGATGTGTGAAACACCTGGCAAGTAAAGATAGCTTGAATGTGTATTCTTGTTAGATACAGTTGCCTGCCTCATATGCTCTGGATTCTCCTTGTTTCTCCTCTGTGCAATTCCCATAGCACTTCTGTAAGTGTGAAATGAATTGGTCTTCCACAGTAGGAAAACCTTTACTTCTAGAAACAGAACTGAGACAGGCTGTTGCTCATGAAGAATGACTTGATTTAGTGATCTGTGAGCAACTTGATCTCCTTAACATTTGTTGTACACCAAAGTTTTTGATTTATAATTGCCTTTTTCCAAATTCTGGTGTTTCTGTGGGTATTTAATGCCATATTGTCTCTCCTAAACGGCTTTTTTCAATCTTATATCCTAAACTTAAGCTACTGGATGATAGTAATAAAATCAACTACGTCTGCCACACAGAATCGTACTCCATTTGGATATTACGCCACAGATTGTCCTTAGAATTGTGAAAAAGGAAAATTCAACATTAGAGCAACGCTTGCCCAGTTCTGTAGTGCTATGATGAGTGCTGTAGGATATAGAATCATTCTATTTTTATCCACTTCACATGAAGGCTTTAAAATCTAAATGTGAAGGAAAGTTAGCAGAGATTGATCTGGCTTTGCCAAGTTTGGCCATGTCTTTCCATTGACTTTAGTGACAGTAAAGCTCATATAAATGTTAAGGCATATAACATTGCTTTTAATGTGGGTGTTATACTCTGACAAATTTGCAAATTCTCAGTTTGATGTTAATTACTGTATATGCTGGAGGAGTTTTTACTTGAGTAAAAATGCTTTATCAGTTGTAAAGCAAAAAACTTCACGTTTGACTGACTTTAAAGTTGGCTTCAATATAACTGCTTGCAGTGGTGGTTGTGTATGTAAATGCTTCATTTTCAAATTTAGAATCCTAATTTTAACATAACTTCAATCAGCAGCATTTAAGTGTACTTAATTTTTATCACAGATCTGTAACAATAAGATTTCTTACAGACATGCTGTAAGAAGCTTGGTGTGGTTTTTTAGAGCAGAAGGTATAAAGAAGCAATTCCCTTCAAATGTTTTTGGTCACACTGTAGTTTAACTGATGATACGTATATCTCTTAGGTTCTGACCAAGACAATCGGCTAGTGGAATCTACATCACAGCAAAGAAAAGCTCACTGTACGCTGAGTGGTCCTGTTTCAGCAGAAACTTGCCAGACATTGCAGTATGTTACGCATAACAGGTATCTAAAATGATGATGTTGCAGATTTTTATATTGCTAAACTGAGGAGCACAGAGACTGAGTTGTGGTAACTTGCAGAAAGACTAATCTAAGACTTATGACTGATATATAGCAAAACAGTAGATACCATATCATAAAACCAGTACTGTCTTTCTATACAGAACACTTTGTTTGCTTTGTAACACTCTCTTTTTTTTCTAGTTCCAGTGCTGCATCAAAAAACCCTGCTGGAGATAACAAGCCGAGTCAATGGGCGGAAAGTGACAAAGAAGAGATAGCAATGGACAAAGTCATGGGGAGACTCTGGAGCTGGCACTCTATGTAGAAACTTGCACGTAAAACAACTGCCTTAGACTTTCTAGGGTTGCCTGCTGGATTTTTTTTGTTAGAGCTTCCTTCATAAACTCATTCTAAAGTGAAACAATGGTGTGAGTTTGATCATTCTTCTAGAGGATTATGTGGTGATACAAATTGTGGGGTGTGTGTGTATGTGCGTGCACATGGCTGTTATTTTTAGACCATTGTCTGCCTCTTTCTCGCACTCTTCAAAGAAGATAATATATCAAAGCTTTTATATATTTTTCTAGTAACAAGCTCTGATTCTGTGAATGAAGCAATGGCCTGAAACTTTGACTGTAATGAAGCATTGGATCCTAGTGTTCCCTTCCATCACAGGCAGAGAGAGCACTTTTAGTTGTTTAATTATTGGAAACATTCATTTACGTCTTAAGTGTAACTGGCATTAAATCTTCTTTTGCCTCAACTTGAATGTACAGTATACTGTAGATTTTTAACGAAACAGGTTCTATATTTATTGTGTGATTTGAAAATACCTCTGATACTCAGATGAGTTAAAGCGCAAAATCTTTATATATTTGTAAATAAAGTGATTATGCTGAGAAACCATGAAATAAAACATGTGCATACATAATATTTAAAAATGTTTTATAGTGATACTCAGTTTACAGATGCATTAGGACTTTCAATGGTGCAGTCAGGAACCAAATTATTTTAAATGTGAACAAATAAACGTGTAATTATTCTAAAACCTTGGTTCTGTGTTTTGCGTGCACTAAACTTTTAAGCTATCGTGGTTACAGAGCTGAACGCTGTTCCGGCAAATCTGATACCAGTTTTGTGTGTTAGTTTTTCCTTTTAATTGACTCCAGAATTTTTTTGGTGTCGCCTTTGGGAAATCTCTTTTGTTTATAATGTGATTAAAAATAGCCAAGTAGAGGTGAGATGTTTCAAAGTCTTTCACCTGACTCAAAGCGTGTACTTTTCCTTGCCTGTTACAAATCCATCTTGACTCTTACTGGGCTTTCACACCGCTCTGAAAGCACGTGTTCAGCTCTGATCCTAGTGTAACTGACTTTCTGGAAGATGTCTAAAACTTCTGCCTTTCTCTGAGTCACAGAAGGAAATTAACTCTGAAGCTTAAAATCCTTGACTGACCATGCATTCTAGCCCTGCCCGTTATCTTCAGAATTGGATGTAATATAGTGATTGGACTACCTGGAAAAAACCAGCAATAGCATGACATAAACTGGTGTTCAAGAAGCTAAGAGAAACCTGCAGTTTCTGCTGATTAATTCAGTACACTGAGGAACAGCTTGAGGTGAAGTAGCAGCCAATGCCAGCTGCAGAGGACACTTCCTTAAGGAAGCAGAAGTACATGGGATGGCATTATTGGTCAGCTTTCCGCTGTGTGGGTAGTCAGGTTCAAAGGACAATGCGAATAACATCGTGGTTCTATTTCTCCAGTTCCACCCCAAATGGGCAATCATAATCATCTGCTGAAAGGGTTTAGCAGTGTATAGTTACTCTTGAGTTTATGCCTTCCCCACAACGTGCTGAGCAGCTCTTCCCTGAATTTTAGTTATGGAAGAATAAATATACATGTTCAAAAAACATATTTAAAGATGTAAAGTGAGAACTCTAATATGTTGGCAATTAAGTGGGAGGACAGTACTTTACATGTAGGAGTCTAATTTTCGAGCTGTATGTTACTGGGTGGCTGAGGCAGTACCAGTATGCCACTAGGGGCTGCTGCTGTTCTGAAGTAATGCAGGTGTCCTTGCTGGTGCTTTATTAGGACAATTAAATGCATTTGGTTTAACTGGACTTATTTACTGGACAGCTTTTCTTCATAACTCATCTTACAGAAGCGGAAGTTCATTTGAATGCCTTCATGGAGGTACCAGCTGTGCCAGAAGTGTGTATGCAGATGAGTCCTGAGCTGACCTCTTAGACCTCACTGAAAGTCTGGGCTGTAGATTGAGTCCTGTCCCTGTAGAGAAAGAAAATGTGCCTGAGTTTTTGGATTGTTCTCTATGTAGTGCTCAGGAAGCTTTTGCATCTGAAGCTGGTGCGAATGGTGATAGGAATTCTGCAGCCAGTCTGGTGGGAAGTATGGTGACACTGCAATACTTCACAGTGGTGGAAACAACTTCAGGATCTTTCTTACTTGGAGGCTGTTGAAAAGCAAAGGGGGAGCCTGCTCGCAGGAATGTAGTACGGGTGTGTCACTACATGCTACAGGTGTATGTCTGAGGTAATGGAGCAAGGGGCCTGCCTAAGAAGGTATGAGTATTACTGGCAACCAGTGACTGATTAGCATACAGTTCTGGTTGGCTCCTTATACGTGATACTGAGAACGTGAGTGGTTCACTTAAACTATTTCACAAAATCTTTAAATATAATATGCAATGCTTCTGTTTCAGTCTGCATGATGAGAGAGTGCTTTTACCATAATCATCAGTCTGATTAGGTGTGAGAACTTACTTTGCAGGATCGGATGACAGCTGTTAATTTTTCTCCCTTTCATCCCCAAAGGTTGTGGATGATACAGTCTGTTTGCAGAAGTTATAGTGTATAATAAAAAAACCCTAATAAATTAAAACTTTTCTTAAGAAAACTTTCTTCCTACAAAACAGCCTTCTTCCTTAATTGAAGAACTACTTCAGAGCTACACCAGCTTCTGAAGCCTTTCTCTACTGAGCTGTAGCAGAATAAAAATACTCTCACGTGTTTGAAAAAAATGGACCATATCCTACCTTCTTCTCAGGGATTATTCTATGGATTCTCAGGGATTTTTCTTCGACAGGGCCAAGATAACTAATAAATCCCCAAGGTAATATAAATCTAAGTAGATTATCCTTGAAAGGAAAAGAGAAGTATTTACAGTACTCTGTATGTTGAATTAGCTGCTATTTGTGCTGCTTTTTTCTCCTTTTTTTTTTTATTCGTGGTTACCACGAAACTTCTGTGTGAAGACATGTAATTTCTTCCCTTCCACACTCCCATCTGATTTGTGAGAGAAGTAGATGACAAGACATGCAAGGTTGATATAGTTGGATCAAAAAACTTGATCCCAAAAGAAAACGTTCTAATTATCTGTTTTATTTCTTTCAGATAATATATTTGACCTGTAGTGTTCACTATGCACTCTGCCCAGCGAAGCTGCACTGCAATTAAAGGAAAAAAAATCCCACGGTATCCATTGTGTTCTAGTTTTCACACTGAAACAGTACTTATGTTCCTTTATTCAAGGTTTGAGTTGTACAAGGCGTACAACTAACTGCAATGAATAACAGGTAAGTTTTGTTTTAAAGAAGCGTTCAAGGATAAAAAAAAAAATGTATGGAAGAATGCACTCCCATTCTCCCTGCTAAGAGTCTCTGCAGCTTCTCATTGTGCACATTTAGCTGTCATTCACCTTGGAAGATAAAATATTTACAGATGGCTTATGAAATCTTTGTTCATTTAAAAAATATTCCTGGTCAACGTGACCGCAGCTGAAAGGACACACTGTTCCTCTGATATATTTAAATAAATTCCATATATATGGGTTTTTAGTGGGATGTTAAACGTGCTTTGGTGCACATATGAATAAAAGAATAGGAAGGGGTTAGCTGTCCTCGTCCCCAGTCTTTAAGGTGGCTGGAAACCAATGCCAAGGGAAGAGAAAGGACACCATTAATGTGTGTGACGCTGAGTCTACTTTGTTAATTGGGCCATTATCAGTTAGATAACAGTTTGGGTCAGATGCGGGGTCAGCATAACCTGGGCAAAAGCAACCGAATCTGTGGCAGCTAGCTGTGACACCAGCAGCTAGCTGTGACACAATCTAGGAAATGAGGAAAAGTGTTTGTTGTAAATTTACTGAAAAATGACCTAGTAAAATTGCTTTACTAGCATAAGTAGAAACTTTTAAACAATCCAGCAAAGGGCTTGAATAAGAAAAGTGAGATGAGTGAGATGCCAAGCTATGACGATTTCCATCATTGTGCTTTCTGAAGAGAAAGTATGATTGCAAACAGGGAAGTGTTTACCTAAACTGATAAAAAACTTGAGAATTCAGCAGAACACAGCCACGTGTTCCTGAGCTTTCTTCCATAAAAGTCTCACCATGTCTGGCAGAGCCCCATTCACCTTCACTATGAGGGGAATCATACTTGCACTAGTGCTCACCCTTGTCGGTAAGCCTATACATCCCTTCTTCAGGTCTCTTTTCCCAAATTTCCTCATTTTCAGTAGCAACAGTTGGATCTAGGCTGAATGTTACTCATCTGGTTTACCATCTCTTTTTGCAGGTAGCCAGAAGTTTGACATTGGTAAGTAAATTTTCTTCTATAACCTTCTTTTGGTGACTTTGTCATGATTTCTATTTATTAGACCGTGCTTGCTAGTATTGTAAAAACGGCTATTACTCCCCCCAGACCCTGGATTTGGCAGCAGAAAGAGCCACTTGTACAGCTATGAAGGCTGGGTGTTGAATGGCCTTCAAGAACAAAACTTAGCCAAAGTCGGTGTGCGCGTGAGCAGCAAACTGGAGATCATCGGACTGTCAGAGAACACTTACCTCCTCAAGGTACCCTGTCTTCTTCCAAAGACACCACGCAAACAGTAAACATCACAGTCGTAACTGCATCTGCCTAATCCGTGGTTTAGGAAAGGTGCAGGGAACACAGCTGGGGGCTTAGCACTGTAGATGTCAGAGAATGATTTGCAAGCTGAAGTTTCAGAAGTGACGAGCGATTTGGCATCCAGTCACTTGCTGGTGTTTGTTGTGGAAATTGTTTATAGCAGGCGTTCCTCAAGACTTGTGTTGGAAATAGAGGTGCCAAAATCAGGAGTTCTGTTAGAAAAAGGTTATTTCTGATTCAAGACACTCAAGCCTGCTCTGAGTTTAGGATTTGATTGTAGTCTCAACATAAGTTTCCAATTCCTGTGGGCAGCCAGGAGTTGGGTATGAAGAATCATAAAAAGTGATAAGCGATAAAAGATTAAATAATGAAAGGCATCAAAAAGGAGCATGTAATAATATTTACTTTTGTATAATGCAGTAAATAGTCTGTGTGTGTAAAACCGTGCCTCTGCTGACATCGGTGGAGATAGGAGCTGACCCACCCAAAATAAATGATTCAGAAAAATAATCTTTTTCCCCGTCTATTTAATTGAGTTACAAATCAGGACCTCTCTTTTGGGCGCTGAGTGCAGTGGCAGAGCAATCACTGGTTGTAGCTGAGCTGTAGTACTTTTTCACTGATGAGAGTCAAAATTATGGGCTAGTGCATTTTGCACTACAGCCTTCATCCTGAAACTCTTACATGGTGTGTGCCAGGTTGTGCTCTGAGGCACCTAAAATGGCAGCAACTTTACCAAAGTTATTGAAATAGCTGCTGATTCACATTGTGTCTCAGTGTGGGAGGGGAAAAAAGGTTTACAAATACACCGTTCATTATTTAAACAAAGAATTGGGTTGAATTAAGCAATTCCCAAATATGAATCAAATATAGCAACCAGTTTAGTAAAAAAAACGTTGGAAAGGGACGAGTTAAAATGAAACATTCTAAAACTATACTGTTTTGGATGTTTAGTATGATACGAACTTTTGAAATACTAAATTGTACCTAAAAGAATATTTACTTTAAAGCTGAAAAAATAGTGAGAATTTTATTTGAAGTCTTTTAATTACTTTTTGAATCAGCTTTTTCCCTTATAGAGTTAATGGAAGTAAAATGTTTAAAATGTCCCTGGGAGATAATAGCGATACGTTAACTGTTTCTGTAAGATGAAATGACACTGCTGAGCCTACAGGGTTTGTACTGGTCTTACAATAGTCTCAGCAGAAGACAAAAGAACAAACTCTGGTATGAATTTCTAAGCCTACGTTTAGAAGGAAGGATTACATAACTAGTGATTATGTTAATTTCCTCCAATCTGTCTGCATATTTAGTACCAAAGTAATTTTATCCACCTAAGTGCCTTTTCTTAATTTCCTCCCAGATCCGCTCTCCTCAATTTGAGGAATACAATGGCATCTGGCCCAAGGACCCATTTACTCGATCTTCCAAAATCACCCAGATCCTTTCTTCATGTTTTACCCGGCCCTTCAAGTTTGAATACAGTAGTGGACGTATTGGAAATATTTATGGCCCAGAAGACTGTCCTGATACGTGTATTAACATAGTGAGAGGAAAACTGAACATGCTGCAGTTAACCATTAAAAAGTCACAGAATGTGTATGAATTGCAAGAGGTTTGTTTTTCCCTTCTAAAACAACTTTACTGAAAGGATGTGTTCTCTTTAGGTGCTCTTTCTTCAAGTTTCTGTTGATTTGCATCTACTTTCAAATGGTCATTAAAAATCCCCCAAGTTTAATACAGGAAAAAGAAAATGTGCACGTATGTGTTGAACGAATTATCCGGGCTCGATTCTTTTTAAGACATTTGGCCTTAAAACTTAACATGCAATTCTTTGAAGAAAGAAGAATTATTAACTACAAATGTATTTAATATATGGCTTCCCTGATCCAGCTATTTAATGCATCTTATTTGCTCATTGTTCACATTAATTAATTGATTGCTCTTTCATTTTAAACTCCATCCCCTAAGTATTGTTCACGTTTCCATTTTTTTTCGGTTCAATACAATTAATTGTGTGTAGTAGTAACGGGTTTCAAAACATATTTGAGACTGCTCAGTAGGTCCTTACTCCCATACTTCTCCTTCAGAATCTTTGTTCAGTAAAACTTCTCATGCAGTGAAATCCTGATATAATTGGGAAGTCTCACTCTCTGTATTGACCTGCTAGGCTGGAATTGGAGGTGTTTGCCATACAAGGTACGTCGTCCAGGAAGACAGGAAGAACAGACGAGCCTCTGCTACCAAAACTGTAGACCTAAATAATTGCCAGGAAAAAGTGACGACGAGTGTTGGAACGGCTTACATCTATCCTTGTCCTGTTGATGCGATGGTATGTGACATGTGAAAAGATCTTCCTAATTAACAAGCACAACAATCCTGTTCCCATTCACTCTTTGGGTCTCTCTGTCATCCTCCAGAAGGGAAGGCTCATAAAAGGGACGGCGGCTTTCTCCTACAAACTGAAGCAGTCAGACAGTGGTACCCTCATCACAGAAGTGGTATCGCAACAGGTGTATCAGATCTCACCATTCAGTGAACCTACTGGTGTTGCTGTCACGGAAGCAAGGTAGGTGGGACATGGGCTTGCTTCACAAGGTGAGAATAATTACGGATTTTGGTGGTCCCTGCCATCCCCAGCTGAAGAGAAAAGAGAACAGAGCTCCACAGCAGCTGGGTAAGTCTGCACGTACTCATACTCCGGGCTTCCACGCTCCTAAAAATCAGCGAACCACTCTTCATTTGTACCCTGGTGTACTACAGTTACATGGAAGAAAAGGAGAAAAGCTCTTTTGCTCGCTTATACCAGAAGAATGCAACTTTAGATCTCTGCCCTGAAAAAGGGCTAATTTACAGTGTCAGGAGGAAAATAGTGCACGTAGAAATAAGATCATTGATTACCCTGTTGGTAGCTCTCATTCAGAAGACAGCAGTTCAGCTCCTCAGAAGTGATTTCATTGTAGATAACTCTAATACCGTTTTGTTCCAAGTAGAAGGCTTCATCCATTAGCAAACTGTAAGATTTTAGTGTGACAAGAAAAATTATTAAAGAGCTAATACCATCATAGCATTGCTGAACCAACAAACAGCCAATGGAGGAAACAAACAGCAGATGGAGGAAGAGCACTGATTCATTCCTGCCATGACACTTATTTCTCGACAGACAACAACTCACCTTGCTTGAAGTGAGAAGCGAGCGGGGGAGCATCCCAATCACCTCCATGCAGAGCTACGGAGGCCTTCGTTACCAGTTCCCATCAGTATTGCCACAGATGCCAGTGCAGCTAATCAAGATGAAGAACCCCGAACAACGGGTATGGTATTTTTAGGTCTTCAAACTGCTTTTCCAATTAAAAGAGTAATGATCATAAATTCCAAAGGATTTAATTACGTATAGTCCCTCTCTCTCGTGTTTTGTATAACAGATAGTAGAAACACTGCAACACATAGTCCTGTATAACCAACAAGATTTCCATGACGATGTTCCATACCGGTTCTTGGAACTTGTCCAGCTCTGCCGGATAACAAGCACTGATACTCTCGAGTCCATCTGGAGACAATTTTCAGATAAACCCCGCTACAGGTATTTCATTGTCTCATAAGAAATTTCTGGCTCTCAGTTCTCCAAAAATAGAAAATAAGCCTCTTTTTTTTTTTTTTAACCCACTTGCAGGCGATGGTTGCTGAGTGCAGTTTCTGCAACAGGCACCTCAGAAGCTCTCAAATTCATTAAGAACAGAATTCGCAACGATGACCTTAACTACATTCAGACCTTCCTAAGTGTTTCTTTTGCTCTCCATTTAACAAAAGCTGATGAGCAGACTGTTCCAATAGCAGCAGTGAGTAAATCTTCGGGTATCTTTCCTCTATGATAAGAAAAAGAGTGATATTTGATGACAGCCTTTGATTTGAAAGTACATTGGTGACTGGATTCTCCGCTTACGTATACAAATTTTGTGCAAATGTCGAACCATGAATTTATTTTGGTGCTACATACATTAAGGGAGACACAGTCCTGTGTCTTCATTTCACAGCATGAACACAGAAGCCACCCATAACATCTTCTGAGAGCAGTTCCCATTTTAGTTTGTTGGGATCACGTCGTGCCTTCTACAGACAAAGCTTTGTCCACTTCAGTCTCTTACTTCTGAAACAAATGGTGATTTGTCTGTTACGTCATTTGAATAACTCTTAATTGCAGACTATAAACTGGCAAGTGCTGCAAGGAAAACTATTAGGGCAAACCAAATATTTTGACACTACAATGAATCATTTATTCTGAGCAGGATTTTTCCCATCTCTAGACCATATTCTTCTCAAATAGGAAAAAAGAGTATGATGTGAGAACACATCACTAATATACCTGAGTAATTGTGTAACTGTTCTAAGGTTATTGCATTTGTAGATTGATGTTTACCCACAGTCTTTGTGTTTTCAGTGTTATGCTCAGTTGAGGGAAATGGTGCTATGTAAACCTACGTAAACGCTTATTTATGTTGAAACTTGTGGGGAATTAAGCTCCTAAGTGAAGCTTGCAAGTAAAATGTCTGCAAGCTGATTTAATTTGTTTAGGTGTGAACAATGATCATTCTGAAACTGCTCCCCTCAGATAAGCTCTGATGATTTTCCTGCTTTGAAGGCTATGTCAAGCACTGTATCAAATACCAAATTAATTTTGTTTTCCATCTTTTCCTCACAGGATTTAATGACCAGTTCTCGAATTCAGAAAAGTCCCATGCTTCAGCAAGTTGCCTACTTGGGATACAGTTCTGTGATCAAGAGATACTGTTCTCAGACCTCAGCTTGTCCTAAAGAAGCTCTTCAGGTGGGTGACTTTTTCTCAGGTTGCTCTTAGTAGCTTAGTAATGTTCATTACTTTAGATTAATTCTTTTAAGATACAGTACAAAACCGGCAATTGGAGTTACAAATACACATTTCATAGGTCTCTTTTGGAAGAAAGGCAAGGAATCATTTTATTAATGTAGATATTTACCTCACTATTGAAAACACAGTTTTCACCTCGTAAGGTGAAATCCTGAGAGAAGCCCTTACTGAGTAATTTTATGAAAACCAATTGGTTTATTGAGATAGGCTTTTCCGTGGGTAAGGAGGACACTGTGGACAATGTATGCGTTGGAAGAAAAGACTGAACTGTGCTTTGCCTATAGCCCATCCATGACTTGGCAGATGAAGCGATCAGCAGGGGCCGTGAAGACAAAATGAAATTAGCTCTGAAGTGCATTGGTAACATGGGAGAACCAGCCAGCATCAAACGCATCCTGAAGTTCCTTCCCATATTTTCATCCAGTGCTTCTGATATCCCCAACCACATTCAGATTGATGCCATAATGGCCTTGAGAAAAATAGCTTGGAAGGACCCCAAAACAGTAAGTATGATCTGTCAGAGATGTCTTTACTTAGTGAATTAGAGAATAGGTACCATAAAGGTCAATGAATTTAAGGTATCACGGCTGTGGACTCAGTATGTTTTTAAAAAATTATTATTTTAAAGAGCAAACCAATACATTTTTATATTTCAGCTGATGTTTTCTGCTAAGCTGTAATAATTGTTAGTCAGTAGAAAGCTTCCAGGGTATCGGCAGTGTTTCTTTAGTCACCTGTCGTAACCAACTTAGTCCTGTGATGGTTGTGTATGGTGGAAATTTAGCCACCTAAAAGTCAGACATAATTTAACCTCTCTTGATAGTCAAGAGGAGAAAGACACTTCTTATTGACCTCCTAGGCAAAATGTCAGCATTGCTCTGCCTCTTTTAGACCTTTCTCTTAAGGTCGGGTGAGTCACCACTGACCTCCCATCGAAGCTGCTGGTGCAGTGAGTTTAGATGTAGGAGCCTAGCTGAGATATAGGAGCTATATGAGACAGCACTCGCCCAGACTGTCTTTGAGGAGCTGCTGAAGCTCCCCTTTTAAAAGTGGTCTAAAAGTGAAGTGTGCTAAGTCAGTGGAGTTACTCCAAAGAATTATCTACAACTGGGTCTTCTGAAGTTACTCACCAGTCTGTGGTTGTCAGTAATGTAAAAAGCAACGCTGATGTCTTTTCGATTGTGTTGTGAATGTGTGGACCCAATATGCTGCTACATGGACAGTTATTTTCAGTTCGCTCCTGCACTCCTCCATCGGGCTGTTCCTTCATGGCCCCTTCAGTTGCTTTAACAAAATTATGTGGAACCACCCAGTAAAAAAGATCAGGAAACCTCTCTGCAGGGACAATGACTCCCTCTCCCGTATTTCTTGCAGGTTATGCATGGATCCAGTCAGTAAAAAAAGTCTCGGTTATTGGTAATCCCAGACGCTGTTTTCTCTCTGCAGGTGCAGGGATACCTCATTCAGATCCTTGCAGACCAGTCGCTTTCCCCCGAAGCGCGGATGATGGCTTGTGCTGCTATCTTCGAGACGAGGCCAGCCCTTCCTTTAATCACAGCCATCGCGAACGTGGCGATGAAGGAGAGCAGTTTGCAAGTGGCCAGTTTTGTGTATTCCCACATGAAGGCTTTGTCGAAGAGCAGTTTGCCCTACATGTACAACATGTAAGCGGAGACAGGATTTGTTACGTTCTTGGTGGTGAGCACCGCGCGTGCTGGCAAACCGAGTTCAGTGTGTGTTCTGACGGGGTGCAGCTTCTTTCTGGATACTATTCCCTTTCTCATTTTGTTTAGATCTTCAGCTTGCAATATTGCCCTCAAGCTGCTGGCCCCCAAACTGGACAGGCTGAACCTGCGGTACAGCAAGGCCGCACATTTTAGCAGCTACTTTGGTGAGTAAAAGCATTTCAGTGACCAGGAAACTTTCACTTAAGAGATATAAAGTTCTTTGGAGAAATACGGCATTCTGCATTTCAATGAGAAATTGAATTAAATGTCACAGTCACCTATTTAAAAGTGCACGAGTGGCCATTTATTAATTTGTGCCTGAGGAGTTAAAATGTATATAATGGTAGTTCTTCAAGTTGGCAATGGAAAAAGCTGCGGAAATCTGGTCCTGAATGATAAGCAGAATGGTTAGAAGAAAGATGTGTCTTTTGTTTACCTCTGCCACAGATAACTATAAAGTTGGTGCTGCTGGAGATGTCTTTTTTATGAACAGCCCAGGAACAATGTTCCCATCGGCAATAATTTCCAAGCTGACGGCATATTTCGCAGGGTCAGTGGCTGATTTGGTGGAGGTAAATATTTGCTTAAATCAATAATAGCACAAATTAAAATTAAAATTGGCCATGAAGTTTCATCTCTGTAAGTATGTTTCAGACTGCTCCTTCTCATGCTGTTTTGGTAGGTTGGTGTCCGTGTGGAAGGCCTTACAGACGTCATCACGAAACGAAATATCCCATTTGCTGAGTATCCCACATACAAAAAGATAAAGGAGATTGGAAAAGCTGTAGGTATTTTCAGTAATTCAACGTGTGGGTTTTATGAAGGGGTATTTAGAGAGACTTCTCATCCTGGTTAAGCCCTGTATCAGAAAGCAAACTACACGCCTAGCAGTCAGCTCGAGTGTTTCTCTGAGAGATCGGCAGTGGGCCTGCACCTGCAATGGCTGTGATAGCTTCTGCAGAACCTTGCTCTGGCCCTGCCTCATGCCCGCCGCATGTATGGCTGCAGAAGGAGCAGGGGAGGAGAGGGGAGGGAGTGGGGATTGCAGCACGGTGTGTGTATCATGCCTGGCAGGCTTCCTCCTCCCTCCCTTCATCCACCTCTGTTAGTTTACAAGAATATACCTTTATCTTCAAGAGAAAAGGTTATTGCATCGGAATAAAAACCACCGGACAGGAGGCTCTTTGTGGGCATCTCAGTGACAGGGAGTGAGGCTGAATTAGAGGTGCTGTGCGATTTACAAAGCAGCAAAGAAACGCAAGCAGCAATGGAAATGGCATCTTGGTCAGTGATGGGTTTGATCAACTTGCTGACTTAGCATTTGTGCAGCGTTGCATTAAGGAATTTTGCTTGTTTCTTTATTTTTTCCCTAGCTGCTGGGATGGAAAGAGCTGCCAACAGAAACCCCCTTGATATCAGCCTACTTGAAACTATTTGGCCAAGAGGGGTTCTACATCAACATCAACAAAGAAGTCCTACAGCAGGCTACAAAGGTACCAGGGACCCCTACTTTTCTTTGCAAGATTTTACACTGTTGTACTTTTATATCCCAACCTTTTGGCTCTCTGTTTTACCCCAGATTGTGCTAGAACCTGCTGAGAGGAACACAGTGGTGAAGAGAATAGCCAGCCAAATCCGCAATGGCATTGCAGGACAATGGACACAGCCGGTGTGGCTGGGAGAGCTGCGATACATCGTTCCTACCTGCACCGGTCTGCCACTGGAGTATGGGTTATACACGACTGCACTGGCACGTGCGGCAGTCAGTGGTGAGTTGGGAAGTACGAGATGTGTGAGCTCTGAGCCAGAGGTGAGAGGGACAGGCAGGAGGGGCTGGAGAAAGAAGTGGAAACAGAGGATGTTAGAAAAAGAACTCATTTTTGTAGTGAAGGGAGGTAGTGAAGGTGTTGAAAAGAAGTCGGACACAGCTGATTTCTGCCTCATCTTGCAATGGACTGAGGACAGAGGAGGTGAGGTGAGAATCTGGGAAACCAGAGAGTTGAAAGGTCACAGCATTCAGGGTCAGAAAAAACAAGAGCTGCTTGGGTTGCTGATGCAGACGTGGGCAGAAGGATGTGGCTTCTGAGAGATGCACACACAAGCTAAGCAGGATTCAGTGGTGATTTAAACAGAGAAGAAAATAAAAGACAATCAAAAGAGAACTACCAGTAACATTAAAGAAAAGGGCATGTGAAAAGAGCCAGAGCGCTCTGTTTTAAAAGAATAAATACACAAACACCAACACTTATCAAGAAGTTAATTCAGTGATCATGCTGCTTGCTGCGCAGCAGTCTTTTAATGCAGGCAAAACCGACTCTTCCTTCTGCTGACACCACACAAGGAACGAAGGGTGAAGTACGTGTAGTTGTGCTCTTTATACAAGTCTTGTTTCTGCCCGCTCTTTGCTACTCTTGGGTTTTGGTTTGTTAGTTTGATTTAATAGCGTCTTTGAACCCCTGCCCTTTGTTTTGTGGGTGTTTTTAATTTTTATTTTTTATAAAATAACATCCTTGTAGCCATGTTGGGGAGGTGTGGATGGGATGGATGGGCTACAGAGTGAGTGAAGGCAGTCTGGACCGCTGATCTCCAAGAGCAGTCAACAGGTAACAGTATAATTGGATGCTTGTTCTGAGCAGCATTCCTCTGTCATTAGCACTTGTTCATTGTCTCTTTTAACAATTTGAGCTTTGGCATCAACAAGTCTGTGTCAGCAATGACACTGAATTGGTGGGAGCAGTCACTGCACTGGGGGGTCAGGCTGCCACCCAAGGGGCCCTTACAGGCTGGAGAGGATGGCCCAACAGAGGCGTGGTGAAATTTGAAAACGGCAGTGCAAAGTCCTTCACCCGGGATGGAGTAACCCCTGCAAGTGTACGGGCTGGGTATTGCTCAGACAGAAAGTAGCTTTGCAGAAAAGGGCCAGGAGGGCGTAGAGGACGGGCTGGTACAGTGAATCAGCAGTGTGCTCTTGTGGTGATGAAGGCCAATTGCATCATTGGCTGCAAAAGTAAGAGCAGAGCTAGCAGGGAAACTATTTTCACCCTCTCTTCAGTGCATCTGAGGCTGCCTCTGGAGTACAATGTCCACTTTGGGGTCTGTGAAGGAAGATAAAAAGGCATTCACTCTCGATGTGAGGAATGATTGGAGAGCAGGGTTGGTTTAACTTGTTTGCCCACCATTCCCTCTCCTGTTTCCTCAGGTTTCTGAAATTTTAATATTACACTAATTAACAAACTTTCAATATAGGTCAGCTCTTCATTTTCTCACTCTATTTTTAGTTCCATTTTCAACATGTTGCATCAGAGACTTTGCCTACAGAACAAGCTTTCTGTGTATTTTCAGACTCATAAAAGATCTCATGTATCCCAAAATCTGTCTTATTTTCCAGCTATAACAAAAATATTACCTCTTCCTGAAAACTGTATCTTGCTTGAATTCAAATCCTCTCTTTCACTTTTACCATGTTTAAATGTTGTTCTGTTATTTGCAGTTGATGGAAAGATTACTCCCCCTTTCACTGGAGATTTTAGACCTTCCCAGGTGCTTGAATCCACCGTGCAGATTCGGTCTGACATCAACCCAAGGTATGGCAGGTTTCTAAGGCTTTATACATGACGACAGTTTTTTCTGAGAAGGCAGAACCACGTGTTAAAAAAGAGCACCCTTCTTCCACCTGACTGCTTCCCTCTCTTTCAGCTTATACATATATACAGTCGCAACAATGGGTGTCAACACAGAATACTTCCAACACGCTGTTGAAATTCAAGGCAAGGTCCTGACAAGAGTGCCGGTGAAGTTTGATGCCAAGATAGATGTGAAACAGAAAAATATTAAGGTTGAAACAAATCCATGCCATGAGGAAACTGAGATAGTGGTTGGAAGGTATGGTAGTGTGATCTCGGAATACTTCCTGTTGCTGAAACCTTATGAAGTTCCCTATTCGCTGACCTCCTGCCGAGGTTCCTAGACAGGCAGAGTGAGTTTTCAGTGTAGCAGAACCTTTGGGATAAAGAGCAAGGAAAAGGAGAGTTAAAAGTCAAAAGACGCCTACATTATTTGGGAGTTTAATTTTTATTTTAATTTGGTTTTGATTTTGTAGTTTTAGTTTTAATTTGTTTGTTATTTTATTGTCTCTTAGGGTGTATAATTTTTATTTTTAAATGGATGCTTTTCATGTTTTGGAAGTTTCTTCAAATTTATCCAGATTTTTAAAACTTCCTGTGATATAAGGAACTGGTATTTGTCATGAACTCTTATTTGTCTTTAATAATATGTATACTTATAGTTGCATATGCAATACCTATGTTCAAACAACGTCTCTCCATGCTGTCATGTGATACTGACAGGGGTGTGTTTGATTTAATCCAAGGACAAGGGCTCAGAATAATTCATCATTTTTTGCGCATACTTCAACAGACAAAAGGCTTTTGCTGTATCAAGAAATATAGGAGAACTAGGTGTTGAAAAGAGGACCTCAATTCTCCCAGGAGATTCTTCATCAGATATTGTGGAAGAACATTTCAAACCATCAGAGAGAGCTTCCAGTGAAGGTTTGACAATGGTAACCTATTCCTTTTTACTTCCGTAGTAATATTTACCCTCTCCATGCTGCACATGCTGCAGTTTTACTCTCACCTGTTATATACTCCCAGTGGCATTCACATACTTGTCTTCAATGCAGCAAGGAGATGACAGCAAAGCAAGGAAACACACCTATAGCTCTCAGGAGGATGTTCGCCCTGGCACAGGAGGAAAAACTCATAAACAAGACATTTGCATCAAACTGCATCATCTTGGTTGTCAGCTCTGTTTTTCTAGAAGGTCACAAGATGCCAGTTTCCTAAAAAACACATACTTGCACAGATTAATTGGAGAACATGAAGCTAAAATAGTCTTGATGCCAGGTACAATATTAAGCACAAGCCTTGTTATCTTAGGTTTGTTGGTGCTATTTGAAGCAGTGTAACCTTCTAACGTGTGCAACTGGTGTGTAGTTCAAACAGATGCTGGTATTGATAAAGTTCAGCTGGAGATTCAAGCAGGATCCAGAGCAGCTTCCAAAATAATTCACGTGGTGAACTCAGAGTCTGAGGAAGAGGATGAGTCCTCTCCGTATGAGGACATTCAAGCTAAACTGAAGAAGATTCTAGGCATTGAAAATGTCTTCAAGGTAAGAGACTTTGAGCATGAGAGGAGGGAATATTTTTCCATAAGTAAACCCAACAATTTCATGTTCTTTGTGGAAAGCTGGCATGGGAAAGCAAGGATGGGGCTATTTTCAAAGATGCTGGTGCCAGGCTTGTCAGTCAGTGTCACATTTGGAGGGATTGATCCTAAGGGGTGCATCCAGATGGGACTGGTCATCTCTGCTAGGCTAGATTTCCTCTGGGTGGAGTTGATCTAAGGGAGTTCTGCAGCTTCTGAGGTGGGTGAGGTAGGGAAGTTGTTTTTCCTTGAAAGGCTGATGTGAGCAGCTTGTCTGACACCCAGAGAATTTTTACTTTGTAAATACAGAACCAGATGTATCCTCTCTCTTGAACTTCTCTTTGAACTGTTTTTTGCAGGTTGCAAATAAAACAGGGCGACAGAAAAAACAACCTTCTAAGAAAGGAAAAACTATGCTAACAGATCTTGGGACAGACCCGAAAGCAAAAAATCCCTCCAGCTCATCTTCTGTCTCCTCAACTGTCTCCTCTTCTTCCTCATCATCTGCTGCTTCTCCTGATCATAAAAAGGCTGTGGATGAAGATAAGAATGATCAAGTAAAGCAAGTGAGAAACAAAGATGCAAGCAGCAAGAGCAGCAGCAGCGGAAGAAGTAGCAAGAGCAGCAGCGGTAGTAGTAGCAGCAGTAGTAGCAGCAGCAAGAGAAGCAGCAGTAGCAGCAGTAGCAGTAGTAGTAGCAGCAGCAGCAGCAAGAGAAGCAGCAGTAGCAGTAGTAGTAGCAGCAGCAGCAGCAAGAGAAGCAGCAGTAGCAGTA